>NC_141624.1:31645145-31865145 GCF_047967505.1 Dipteris shenzhenensis | reverse complement strand
AATGATGGGGATATCGACCTCGATGTAGAGGCTGACAATTTCTTTAATCAAAGAAATAATAACAATCAAGGCAGATGCCCCTTGGGAAAACTGGAACTTCCCAAATATAATGGTAGGGGAGATCCAATCCGATTCCTCCAGTATTTTGATGCCGCATGCCGCGCAGGTGGAGATCAATCCCATGAAACCAAGGTGGCTTGGTTTCCCATGGCCTTAATTGATGAAGCATCTGAATGGTACCTAGACCTTCTAGTGGAAGAGCGTGCCACATGGGACCTAATTCAAATAGAATTCAAACTACGCTTTCAAATGGAGAGGCTACAGGATGATCCCACTCTCCAACTAAGCAAGATTGAACAAGGCCGGTGAGAAGATGGGAGGTAGCAAGCTAAGGGTGTCCACTTCCGGACCACTTTCGAGTGAGTGTGACACCCGCTCGAGTGAAAATACAAAGGTTTTGCTTCGGTCTCCAATACCTCAATCGAGGTATAAGCTCCAATGAAAATCACACACGAGCACAACCGAGCCTAGCCAATACCTCGATCGAGGTACGTTGCTTTTTCACCGGACCGAGCCTCTACCTCGATCGAGGCTTGCTGGCAAGCCAGCTATACAGCCCACATCTACCTCATTCGAGGTATTGTGGCAATCCAGCTCAACCTCGATCGAGGTCAAATGGCATGTCCAGCATACCTCGATCGAGGTATGTGCCATCCGACAGGGCAGCCAACAGGGCGGATGACATACCTCGATCGAGGTATGCTGGACACATGACTTGGCATCCCGCTTCTGCCAACACACCACGATCGAGGTATCGTGGCATGTCAAAACCTCCATTGCACGTACCTAGGTAAGATGAAACAATTAATAATCAAATGTGACCCCCACCCAGATGCAGAGTACCTCACGGTATGGTTCATTGTAGGACTAAGAAAGAAAATCCGAGAGGATATGAAAAAGATAAGTAGCTATGAAACGTTCAGTGCTGCTCATGCAGTAGCCATTGACATCGAGGATGGCATGACCGACTCAAACACTAGCAATGATGATGGTAGATCTAGTACATGTGATAAGCACTAGAAAAAGGGAAAATCAAAGGCCACTGCCAAAACATCAAATGAAGATTGCCTAGAGACCATGACCATGAAGCTAAAAGAAGACATGATGCAGGCCATGGAACAAAAACTTTACTTGTCTCAGCCGCCAACTCAGACATATCCACGACGAGAAAATGTCTAGTGTCCACACTGCATGGCCAATCATATAGCAAATGAGTACCCGCTCCTAAGAGCCAGGATCACTACACAAGCAAATCCACCCCCAAGGTTGTGGTTCCATATCTGCATCATCGATGGCCATGATGAGAACAGTTGCATCTTCAACATGCGCAACAACCCACCTCAACCTCAACAATACCAAGCGGCACCCATGCTAGTATATAGGCAACCAGCACTTGCATAAGAGCCCCCAGCTCTGAGGATAAATCCAGTTCCCATTCGGACACAAGTCCCACAACTACTCAGGAATCCGAATCCACGACGATATCCAAGAGCACAAATCTAGCTCCTCAGGTAGTTCCAATACATCAATTACAAGCCTAGGAAGTAGACTTGCCATTTGAGTATGAAGCAGAGTACCCAGTGTACTATGTAGAAGGTGCAGAGGGTCTAATATGAGTCTATGCAAATCAAGTACGTCCCAACACATATCGTGCACCAATGAAGTGCTAGAGTTGTGGAGAAAATCACCGGATCACAGAGTGCCCTCATCGTGGTAGCCCAACTACTTTCCAACCACTCTGCAAAGATTGTGGCATAGGACATGCCTATCTAGATTGTCCCATGAAAAATAAGGTCCCAGAACAGACAGAGGTTAAGCCTGACATTCCAATCGGCATCATTGGGGTGGACCATCAAAGTCTGGGTCCGGCAAGTGTAATATCACAACCTGTAAATGTAATTACATGCCAATAGAAAGAGGCCACCAAGGACCCTAACATTCCAATCCAACCAAAGTGACTTCTGAAAAAGAAAGCACAAGTGCCTCCACCTCTGCCAAGAAATGAGCAGCCAAGAGCTCATCCACATCAACTCCCGAGCCTCAAATAAAAAAAGCTCCATACCCAAATGCAGAGGTGGAGAAGGCTCATTTTCAGGCACTTCAACAATGGTTACAAATCAAACAAGGTCAATTTGAGGCTGAGAAACAAGCTCGAGACCCAATCCATGACTTGGCCCTACAAAGTATTGATACTGTACTCAAGCCTCTATTCCAACAATAGACTCCACAACATAATGTACCTCCACGTTAACTTAAAGGAGCCGCACTCTCTAGCATCTTGAGTTACCCTGTGTCAATTCCCATCGGAATCCTCCTACGGAATTGTCCCAATTTCTGGGAGAGTTTCAAAGGATGGATTGAACTCGCAAATCCCCCTCCACCTATGAATGACTTTGAAGATATCCTTGTGCGGATGGGTGAGAGAGATGGCATATGCAACATTACTATGCCTTTGATCCATAAGGCATATAATGAAGTCGAAGCCATAGTGGATGGTGGAGTAGGTGTAAATGTCCTATCAAAGGAGCTCTACGAAGAATGGGGTCTCCCACCAATGCAGAAGGCTAATTTCAACATATGCCTTGCTGATGATTCCTGAGCTAAACCTTTGGGAGTAGTGAATGGCGTGTCCACAAAGACCGCAGGAGTCCACTTTTCCCTTCAATTCACAACTTGGATCTCCCCAAAAAATCCTATCAAATCTTACTGGGACGTCCTTGGCTACGGGAAGCATCAGTCCTCCATGACTGGGGAATTGATAGACTGATAATCCAGAATTACGACACCACAGTTAGGGTGAATGTGGGGATAGGAGCTATTAAACCAATTGTGCCTAAAGCATTGGATGACACATCTTCAACAACAATCTCAAGACAATCAGCTCCCTTGCAACAGCATGCGATAGCAGGTGACTCACAAAGCAATGTTAATAACTGGATACAAACATTGGGAACCATCGACAACTGCCATTCACTAGACCCCATCTTCTCACAGATTGATGCTAAGGCACTACAGGTAGATCCTCCACTCCCACACGAAGAACCAATCGATCTAAAGATGCCATTCTTTATGGCTGACCTCGAGTGGGATAATGAACATGAAGAAGATACCCATACCAATGATGACTCAGATTTTCCTTGGGACCTTGAAACAGAGGCTGAGAATGCTGAAATTGAAGGTCAAATATTTGATAGTGACTTAGCCATTCTACATGCCCTAATGGTAGTCGAGCTCCAAAAAGTTGAACCTCCAAAGTTGAATAACAACAGAAGATCCGACAAGAAAGCTGAAGGAGGAAATCGTAGAAAAGCCAAGGCCAAGCACTTCAATGAATTCGAATGAGTACAAACAAGGATCGTCGAATTGTACCTTGCAAAGCCAGCTCCCTCAAAATCAGAACCACTACCTCTTGAATGGTCCCCTGAGGGACTAGAAGGAGTATGCGCAGCAAATGAACCCTTACTTGGAAACACCTTACCAGTGGAAAGGTTATCCCATAGTTCCCAATGTAAGAAGTTTAGAAAATATAAGCCACATGTACGGATGGAAGCTCGATTAAGAGACTTCAGAAAAATATAGTCAAGAAGAGCCTAACAAGTTAGTAAATGCAACTATGCCACCCAATACACATGACACATGTCAAGCTAGTTCAACACCATCAGAGGCCGGATCTCCGAGAAATGTCAGAATACTTCAAGAATTATACAAGTGGCAGTGCGCCAATAGCAATGCGAAGACCACTAAGAGAATTTGAAGTTCAAGAAACCGATAGCATTAGAGAAACTCCAATCTATGAGGGACCAGCAAGAACACACACAATAAACCTTGCCCTTGATGGGGAGGAAGAAAAACTGGTTTTCATTAGGAAACAACTTCGACAAGAAGATAAAACCAAACTCAAAGCACTCCTAATGGAATACCGCGACTACCTAGCAAGGTCATACAAAGAGATGAAAGGCATTTCATGCTAATTAACATACAACATATGCTAACTAGCATGTGCTAATGGACAAATGGACATGTGCTAACTAGCATAAAACAAATGCTACATAGCATATGATAAATGCTAATTGTTATATGTAAAAGAAAATTAATGATATATTTACTTGCTCTCCAAGCCATTTTGGAATGCATAGTCTGTAGAATCACCATAGTAAAATATGGATATCTGCATACACCACCAATAGAGCATGCTGTTGTTGCAAAGAAAATTGCAAGGTACGTGTGTTTTCATGGTAGCATTACCAGCATCAAGGTCTCCTCTACATTGAAAGCCATTCCACAACCAACACAATTTCCTAAATGAGTTAGGTTGTCTGCATGACTAGTAACCATAGAAGGAGTAGATGGGAAAAGCAAGCTTGGCAGCCTGCTTGCACTTGGTGGAGCATCTCTAAAAGCAATGCATGTTACCCTTACAACTCCTTCACGAGGTGAGACTTAGCTCCACATCATCCTGCAATACAGGAAACACTCAAAGGCAATTAATTTATATACACATACATATTACAATCAAAATAGAGAAACCCAAAAATTGATGAAAGTACCTCAATAAGGGATAGCATATCAGAGTCATCTAATCCTCCTTCAAGCAACTCCAATTTTGACTGGTTTGTTTCTATTTGCACCTCAATTTTGGATCTCTGAATGGAATTTTAAGAGGCAAAGAAGCTAGCTTGGCTTGTGCTGATAGAACATGAGCTTTTAAAATACCGAGGGTTGTACCAACTTTCTCATTACTCATCTTTTGAATCTTCGCTTCCTCCATTGTCTTTTGTGCAATTGCAAGTACATTCTTTGCAGTGTCCTTTCTTTTTTCTATGTCTTCAATTAATGCTTTAATCTTCAAGGCCTCACCTTGTGGCATGAAAACTACACTCAAACTACCACTGTTTGTTACTGTTGTTGACTGAGGAGTTTTTTCAATTTGGAGGTGCCACCTCATGCTGTCCTTCGGGGCATCACCTAGGGTGCCATTGTTCATCTTCCAATGCATATAATGGCTTTCAAAGTACCCCCCTTTTCTTAGTTCATTGTTGTACTCCTCAGCAACAACATCCCAAGTGACATGCATGGCCTTACCTACTTTCAAAACTGCACGACTAAACTAGAGCATGTATGCCCTTGCAAAAGCAACTCCAACTTCCATGTTGGTAGGATGCTTTTGGTATACCTTGTTGAAAAAAATCATCACCTCTTTAAAAATTTCTGGCCGAATACCATTGCACTTAATCTGATATGTTTGGTCTTCTTTTGTGTGATTGAAGATAGACAACCATTCGTGTTTTGAGATATCACTTTCCTTTAACAACTTTGGGTCCTTGCCTTCTATGGCGAAATCATATTGTGTGTGAAAATCCTCTTTCCTGAGGCAAAAAATCCTCTATCATGGATAATCCACCTTTTGTGCCTTCCACCTCGCTATGTAGAAACATAATATCAACATCAAAGAAAGAGAACCATGCATATAACAACAACAAGGAGAGAGATACAGTTACAAAGAGGGAAATAAAGAGAGAGCTCAAGTGATCAAGAGCAAGAGAGAGAGACTCAAACTGAGTGGCGGAAGATACTTTTGGAGGAGTCTCGCTTTGTTTGCATATTCGTCTCCTCTTTTGTAAACAAGCTTGAAGGTAGCGAGTCTACTCTTTTCCTCTTATGCTCCACCTGTTATCTGGTTCTCGCCTACATCTGGGATCATCTGAGGCTCAGAGCCATCCGAGATCATCTGAGGCTCCAAACGGGCCCCGCAACCCGAAAGTGGGCTGCCCTGGGAAATGCTCCGTCTACCCTCAATGCAGTCATCCAAGGGATGCCTTCCTGCACTTGCATGTAGCCTAGTTGGTGGTGTGCCAACTCTATCTGAAGCCGTCCAGCCATCAGGCCACACATGGCCCCCATGTAGTGTCCAAACCAGGACCTACCAGATAATCGAGCTACTCAAAGGCCTTCTCCTCATATGGGGGGCTTACAAGTAGAGTTAGTTGGTTCTAGCGTAGTTACACGAGAGTGGAGCATTGATATCTAACACCCCCGCTCAATGTCCACCCACAAGTGAACTTACTTTTTCGGCCCAATGCCAAGTCGATGAAGATGCCTCTCCAACAAGTCTCCTCCAAGAGCCTTCATGAAGATGTTTGCAGCATTCTCTGTAGTCAGACAGTACACCAAGTTGACCTCTCCATCCACGATGAGCTCGCATACAAAGTGATATTGAATCTCAATGTGTTTTGTGCGAGCGTGGAACACCGGGTTCTTTGCAATCGCCATGCAACTCTAATTGTCACATGATAACTGCGTAGGCTTGTTCTGCACTGCACCCACATCCCCCAAAATCCTCCTCAACCACACTACCTCACAAGAAGCAAAGCATGTAGATTTGTACTCGGCCTCGGTAGAAGAAAGAGCAACTGTGGGTTGCTTCTTGCTGACCCATGACACAACTCCAGATCCAAGTGAGAAATAGTACCTTGTCATTGATCTCCTGCTGTCCACGTCTCTTGCCCAATCCGAGTCATAGAATCTGGTCAAGATGTTGCCCTTGGTATAGGTGATGCCATAATCAAGAGGGGTTTTGATGTATTTCAGCACCTGCATCCCTACCCTCCAATTGTTCTCTTGGGGCTTATTGGAAAACCTGCTTAGTACACTAGTCACAAAACTGATGTTCGGCCATGTGTTGCATAGGTAAATCAAGCTGTCGACAAGCCTTCTGTACTTTGCTTTGTCCACCAGTGGTGATGAATCCTTGTTTGAGAGCTTCGCATCAACCTCCATAGGGGTACCAATTGTCTTACACTCAGCCATGCCAAATGCCTTCAGTATCTCTCCAGCATACTTCAGCTGTGAAATGAGGATCTATTTCGGCTCCTGCCAAACTTCAATCCCCAAACAGAAATGCATCAGTCTGAGGTCTGTCATTTCAAACTCTCTTCCTAGCAAATGCTTCGCATCTGCGAGATCTTCTCTTCATGGTTCCCTGTTATGACAAGGTCGTCCACATAAAGGACCACGATCATAGTCCTGCCTCCTTCTCTAAAGATATACAAATTTGCATCAGATGGGCTCCTCCTGAATCTATTTTGTAGAAAGTAGGCCTCAATTTGCTAGTAGCATGCTCGTGGGGCCTGTTTCAGCCCATAAAGTGCCTTCTTCAGTTTGTAGACTTTACCTTCTAAACCGGGGATCTCAAAACCTGGTGGTTGTTCCACGTATACCTCCTCCTTGAGATCTCCATTCAGAAAGGCAAATTTCACATCCATCTGAAACACGGGCCAACTTCCCTGGGCAGCTAAAGCCAAAACACTGCGAATTGTGGTTAGTCGAGCTATGGGAGCAAAGGTATCTTGATAATCAAAACCATGTACTTGTGCAAATCCTTTTGCCATGATCCGAGCCTTGTACTTATCCAACGTGCCGTCGGACTTATACTTGGTCTTGTACACCCACTTGGTTCCGATTACCTTGCGTTTTGGTGGTCGATCCACAAGGCCCCAAGTGTTTTTCTTTATTATGGAGCCATACTCCAATTGCATAGCCTCCATCTAGCTATCATCGCCCTGTGCCTCTTCAAGACACTTGGGTTCATCAGCACGGATCACTTCTATCATCAAAGCATAGTTGACCAAGTGTTCCTGCGCCCTTCTTTGCTCCTCTAATCTCTTGGACCGGTAGTGTTTGAATGGTTCCTCCTCAACGGCTAGAGGTTCTCTGCCATCCAAAGGCTGCTTTACCCACTTTGGGAATGGATGTTGCCGTTGTGGTTCCGCAGGCTCTTCTTCATCTTCTTTGTCATGAATCCTCCCAAGTACCATTGGAGGAGTTCAGTCTGCTACTGGTGGCGGTACTGGATGGATATCCTGGTCCTCATTGTCTGGGAAGGAAGCATCCTCCTCCAATTGATGCGGCTGTTCTGAGAAGACCACATCGCGACTTACAATTACCTTCTTGGTAACAGGGTTATAGAGATGGTAACCCTTCACCTCTCCACTGTAGCCAGAAAATACACTTTCGGCTCTTCAGTTCCCATTTGGTCCTGGTAGCATCAGGGACATGCACAAAACAATCACATCCAAAAACTCTGAAATGTGTAGCTGAAGGTTTCTTACTAGAAAAAGGCTTGCAGTGGAGTCGTCCCATTCATAGCCTTCGTGTAGCTACAATTCAGGATGTAAACTGCAGTGTTACATGCTTCAGCCCAGATAGTCTTTGGCAAATCTTCCCCTTTCATCATACTCCAGCCCATTTCGCAGATGACATGCATCTTGCGTTTTGCTACTCCATTTTGCTGTGTTGTATGTGGCAGGGGTTTCTGCCTCTTGATTCCGTGACTTTTGTAGTAACTTTCGAATTTAGTTCATGTGAACTCTCCACATCTATCTGATCTCAACTTCTTCACCTTCCTCCCCATTTCTTTCTCGACCATTACATGCCATTCCTTGAACCTACTAATAGCCTCATCTTTAGTCTTTAGGAAGTATATCCATATCCTTCTACTATAGTCATCGATTAGCGTCATGAAGTAGTAGGAACCACCCAAAGCTTCGGTCTCCATCTTTCCACAGAGGTCCGTGTGAACGAGCTCTAGAGGAGCCTTTGCCCTGCTGGCCTCTTTAGGAAAGGGATGCCGATGCTGCTTGCCCATCATGCAAGCTTCACATACATCGGGCAGATCTAAAATTTCTGGTAGGTCTGCAATCATTCCACTTTTATGCATCTCCTTCAAAGAACTAAGGTTTAGATGACCAAACCTCTCATGCCACAGCCTAGTGTTCTTCACATCCGCTCGAGCACTAAAAGCTGAGAGTTCGTAGATGTTGTTGCACCGTGTACCTTTACCAATGACCTTCCCTTGAAGATCCAGAATCTGTGTGCCATTCTTATCGAATTGAACTTTGAGGTCCCAATTCGTGATCGCAGAAATGGACAAGTTCATCTTGATATCTGGCACATAAAGAACATCGGACAACTATTTTACAACTCCATCTGGCTTGAGAGCAATCGTACCTTTTCCTTTTGCTAGACATTTTGCATCATTGCCGACTGCTACCAGGATGTCATTCCCTACCGGCTGTAGACAGATATACCAATCCTTTTGACTGGTCATGTGGCATGATGCACCACTGTCAATGATCCACGGTTCATCCCTAGGTACATGAACTGCCTCCATGTAAATCTCCTCAATTGTGATGAACAGCTCTACTAGTATTGCCTGCGCTCCGTTGCTAGACTCTTTCTTTACTCTGTTCTTCTCATCTACAATCTTCTTTCGACGCTCATTCTGCTTGTGCCCTGCCTTGTTGCAATAGAAGCACTTGATCTTCTTCTTTCTCTTTTTATCATCAGAAGAAGATGGGTTACCAGAGTCCTTACCCTTACCTTTCTTTGATCCGGTCCAGAAAGCCAAATCTTCTCCAGTCCTCATCTTTTGATGCATCTCCTCCTCTAGAAGCATCGCGCTAAAATCCTCAAAGTTGAGAGGCGCATTTCTGTTCTGCATATTTAGTGCCATAACAGGACCATCATACTTTGGTGGGAGAATCCGTATGCACCTTCGTGCTAGATTCTCACTAGTGATGGTGATGCCAATCGCAGTCATCTGATCGCACAGATTCTTCACCCTGGTGATGAACTTCTCTATTACTTCAGACTCAGACAACTTCTCATTGGCGAGTTGAGTCTCCAGATTTTGAATCCGCATCTAATTCGTGGTCTTGTACTGATTTTTCAAGACCATCCATGCCTCCTTCGCTGTGGTGACATGTTGAATTAACGCCATGATGGAATCACTAACACTGCAGACAATAGAACACAGTGCATCTACATTTCTTGTTGTCCATGTGAGAATCTCATCTGCAATTTGGTACTATCCATTGTCTTGCATTGGCTGGATCCGATCTTGCAATCGGCCGCACATCCACCGGAGTAGCAGTGTGCTAAAGCTCGTATGCGCTTAGGATGGTTTTCATCTTGAACTTCCATGAGTGGATAGTTAGAGCCGTCAACTTTTCGCTTTCACCGAACGATGGGATTCGTAGTCTTGCGGGCTGGGCCATCTCTCACAATCTGCTTGTGTTACATGAGAGTGGAGCATTGATATCTAACACTAATATACAGAAAGACAATATCATATTTTCCAACATATAGGTAAATTGAGTAAGAGCACTGCTTACTCTCAATATTTAATGGGGAGAACATCAAACATAAAATACAAGAAAGCATAATAATTTTGCAACATAAATCAAGCATTGGAATATGAAAATCAACAAGAGCCCTCACTCGAACATAGTCGCTCAAATTCTGCCCCCAATCATTGTAGTCCACGTTGACTACTAGCAATTGAATAAGGCAACCATCTTTGGATAACTATCCACTAGATTGTGCAATTCTCTCAACATCTATTAATGCCTCATGAATGACTCATTTGAAAACCTTCTCTTAGAAGATATCAAGGTTTCATGAATGACTAGACTTTAGGAGCCTCTCGGGGGTTTCACCTCACAAAATTTTAGGGTACCACGTGCATTAAAAAGGAGGGGTATTTTAATTAGCCTTTTGGAAATAATTGAATAGGTACAATAATAGGAAGGGTTTTTTAATTCAACTTTAATGAAAAATCTATTAGCTCATAAGTAAAGAGGGGCTATTTTATTGGGGGGAAATTTATTTTAAAGAAGTGTACTCCTTGAGAGAAACCTGTTGGTAAACTGAAAGGAAAGCATAGAGTGAACACAAACTCAGAATACTTGCATATAGAATGAAGAAGAGTGAGGTCCTTATGTAGGCACCTCTTACATGCTCACTGACATCACTGATGACTTCAAAGCTCCACAATCATCTCCTCAATGTGCTCCTAGATTCTCTCAATCATCCTATGTGGCTTACCACCATCTAACTGTGCTTATGGGCACCTAACTGTGCCTCTGGCACTCAAATATAGAAACCAAGGTGTGCCTGAGGCATACACCTTGAGATATCCCAACAAACCCCCCCTCAAGGGAATGCCTTAGGCTATGTCAAGGATACAGCTAGCACAAGGTGTCTCATGCCATCTCATGGTGGTCATGGATCTATCAATGGCTAGGATCTCAAGCTAGCAAGGGTTCCCATGGGTGTAAGGTAAACAAAAGGGATACAAAAAGACCTTCCAATGGTTATCTCCCATGCATGTACATGCACACAATGTCTACAGGAGGTACCATGGAGCAAAAACACATACACATGGCCTACATCATAAGGTGACCAGAGGTGTAAATAGTCTCCCAGTTGCTCCTATGGTTAGGTCTTTGATTTGTTGTTAGGCTTCTATTGAGGTTTCTAAACATTTGTGAATAGTCCTCAACCATGAGATCTTTCTGTCTCATTGATCTCCGCTTTTTCAAAATGTCCTCTGGTGTTTTCTCTTTCCTAAAATGACTTAAGAAAGCAATCTTCAATTAATCATAAGTGTGAAAATGTGCAATACCATACTGCATAAACCAATTCATTGCTTGACAATTGAACATCATAGCAAATCGCTCCTTCTTGGTATCATCTGGCAGTTGTCCAAATCCACTAGCTGTCCACATTGTCTCAAATTGCCCAACATGGCTATCAGGGTCTTGACCTTTCTTGCCAATGAACTTTTAGCTTTGACCAATGGGTTCTACATTTTGTGCTGAGCGTGAATATGAACTTAATCTTTGAAAAGCTTCTTTTTCTTCTTCTTTGGAGGTGGTGGGAAGGGGTTGAAATTTAGTTGCTTCTTTGCAGTCACAAAGACACTGGCTACAATATTAGTGGCAAGTGTTCTTTGGAGTAATTCATGTGTTGGAGTGGATAGAATTAATCTTTCTAGCTCAGTTTTTGCCTCGTACACCTCCTCGCTATGTAGGGAATTATCAGAGGAACTTGTCCCACTAGGCATATAATCAGGATTGTGAAAGATATCCTTTGGATCATCTATTTAGGAAGCAGCCTCTACCCAAGCTCTATTTCGTGTAAAATATGCTATACCAATATGGTGAGGCAACGTTTTCTCTCTGAAGCTATCCGACATGGGCTAGTCATTCCATGAAAGGAAAATGAGAAATGCGGGATTACAGTAGCTTACCGAGTGGTAGAAATGCACTGATGTCAACTAAGCTTGTGTGCTGCCTTCATAGTGAAATTGTAATGTTGATGCTATGATCTTCTTTGCCAATCTTGATGTACTGTGCTTGTTTTGATGTCTTGTTGATGTTGTTGTCGTACGTCGCTTTTCCAATAGGAGTCCAACTGTCAACTGTTTTTTGATAGTTGTTGTGTTTGTTGGGGTCTTCCTTTGTGAGATGCAGCTTGAAGCCTTGAGTCTTTCTAGATTCAAATGATTGCTCCTACAATTGCTACTTCATGACAACTATATGAAGCCTAGTCGAAGTTTGCTTTGGCAGAGTATTGCTTTTCAATATATTCGAAAAGTAATCAGACTACAAAACACGATCACGAGATGTAAAAAGGACAGAGAGGAAATCTTGCAAAAGGTAGTATGCTTCTTGTATATTATATTTTGGTAGAGAATACATCAACTCAACAACTCAAACTCTCAACAGGAGTTGATACAAGGTTTTATAGCCACATCCGAGATTAGTTTGAAAGTTATAAGGCAATAGTAAGTTTCAAAAATGTAATAGTCATAGTCAAAAACATTATGTGGTGGATCATGCCACTAAGGAGTGCTATTAGGGATAGTTACAACAGTCCCTACAGTTACAAAATGATCCCGCTACCTTGTTTTAATAACTCCTTCTTACTAGAGGTGTATTTAACCTATCCCATGGTCAGTATCCACGTGGGTTGATGCTATGCCTTCAACTGCCTCTATCTTCCATTAACCATTAATAAAAATTATTGTCTTCAAAAGGGGTCTATTGGCCTCTATCTCTCATTAACCATTGATAAAAATGATCTTTCATTGTACTGTCGATGAAAGAGGTATTGGCCTCTATTTTTTATAATTTTCATAAACAATTATGAAAATTATAAACCTCACACAGTCAAAGTAATAATCTATAATTAAATGATCACTCATCATTGCTGCATTCTCATTAGCAATCGAATTCCTATGACAACCATTATAAGTCATGGTTCCAATTTGCATCATGGTTTGGTAGTGTTTCCATAGCCAGTATGTCCTTCTGTCATAGTTGCCTCTGCCACTGCCAGTTTTGGCCCCTCTAGATCCCCATCACCATTAAGCCCTTCCCTCCTTTAATTCAAATTATTTCGCCCCCTTATATCGAAATTTTTTTATACACCCCCCCTTCTCTTGCTTCTGTATAGACGTCTATCCTGAATCTCATTAGAACCTTCATAGATTACTTCTGTAAAAGATCTTAGTGGATTCTTGCTACCCTTCTACACCAAGAAATCAATGAACGGTCCCAAAAGCCTGTCATTTGGAACACTTGAGACTAGAAGATCGATCACAATTTCTTGAGGATCAGTCTCTCTCATAATCCCTTGAATGCCACCATGTATCTCTTTACAAAGAGGAACAAGAGGACGATCATGATACCTTATTTATATGACTTGATTATCGTTGGTGACCAACCCCAAAAAGATCTAGTTAATAAATAGACTTCTCAAGCTCAAAAATTATCGTTGGTGACCAACCCCAAAAAGATCTAGCTCACCCGCTTGGCTAGTGTAACATATGGAGGTGCCTAATGGATAAAAACAAGGTGGCACAACCACTAACTCCCTATACTAAAAAAGGGTAAAGTAATAGAAATTGACAACAAAATAAAATTTTCCAATAACATGTAAAGGGGAAACACCACATGAGTAAATTGGGAGAGAAAAAAGAAAGTGAAAGTAAAATTCATATGGGGAGAGGAAGATGAATGAAAATGGAGGAGGAGAGAGGTGAAAGAGGGTGAAGGGCCAATAAATATATGGAAGCCATGGAATGGAACCCATTGTTATACATTTAAAAGGCTTAACCTCTGCAAATTAAATACGAAATGAAGCTTAAGTACAATTAAGGTAACCTAAACCTCTTTTAATAGGGTCAGGTTGACTAGATACTCATTTACAAGGGCCATTGGCCCTGATTAGCAAAAAAGGTAGCATGAATGCATAGTTCCTTCAAAGGACAAAAGGAGGCAATCTTATGAAAGTGTTACTCGATGATGATATATATCCCATTTGGCTAGGTGTTGCATTGTTAGATGTGAACACAAAAAAGGAATCCACTAATTATATGAAGATATTTGTGCAGTATTGGAGTGCTATCCATAGAGGAAGGTGTAGTGATGCAGTACAATATGCTAATTGCTAGAACAAAGAGTGGTGATAAATTGGGGATGCAGACCGTCAGGATCATGTTGATTCAATAGTATGGAGTTGGAGCACAACAAAAGTTCCAAATAAATGAAGTAAGGTCAAAATACATTTATTCAAAAATATTAATAATTATCTTAATTAATAATAATTAACAGAGTTAAGAATAATTAGCTTAATTAATAATAATTAGCTTATTTAATAATTATTATCTTAATTAGTAAATATTATTCTTAAATATCTTGATCAACATAATCAATATATAACAACTTCCTACTCAACTATGTTAACTAAGTTGCTTAGAGCTTTAAAAAGGTAGGACTCATTGCAGTCAATCATCACATGTATACATGTGGAATGTTTTGTAATGGAAATACCTATCATATACATGTATATTGAGCATATAGCACATCATAAACATGGAAACTAATCACAAAAGTAATAGTGAGTAGCATGCAAACCAAATCGACCTTAGCTCATATATTGCACACAAAATCCTTTAGACCAATTCAATGCTAAATATTTTACAAATCGTGAGAAAACATGAAAGGAGCCACTAACATAAAAGAAACAAAAATTGATAATTTTAGGCAAGCTCCATTGAACAAAAAGGACCACATTTTCTTCATTGGAAACCAATTTGGAGAGTTTGAATTTCATGAGATTTTCCCACTTTTCCTAATACGGTCCTACGTGCAAAATGATGGCGAATCTACAGCTATCAGAGAACTGCTAAGTGCCTTCAGAACTACTCCGGACATTTTCCCTTTGTTCTCAGAGAAAAAAAGGATAGAAGAAAAGCAACATCATTGGGGTAGAAGAGGGTCAAGCTCGAGGGTAAATCGTGCTTCTGTAGCAATGCATCGGCACCTAAGCTCTGGATGAGGTTCAGGAATGTGTTTTAGTTCTTGGCTTGGGAGATGATCAAACTAATGTTTTGCTTGGGGGCAATAGTACGAGCATACGGCTCTAAAGGCAACCTACAACGGCTCCTCCATCACCAAGACAGCCAACGAATTGCCTTAGCCTCTCCGGGGGGTCACTCATCATATGTAACCCTATCACGTGAGTTCAACAGAAGGATTTTTTTAATTTCTAAAATTTACAGAAATAAATATACATAAGGGACTATTTAAAATAGTTTTGGAAAAAATTTACAGATTTGTATAGAAAAGGGGTACATTTTATTAATAAAATTTTTTACAGATAAGGGACTTTAAATACAGGCCTTGAACACACGTGATATAGAGGGTTTATACATAGTGACCCCCCCGAGCTTAGCCTACCTCCAAGCGAAGAGCTTGTCAATGCCATCTCTACAAAAGCCGCTCCATATGCCTCCATACGCCAACTACATAGTGCAAGCGGACTTCTCCATCTGGCAAGATGGACCATCGATGGAAATCTCTATGGATGAAGAGGTGTTGCCCACGATAAAAATTCCAAAGGTTCCCCATAATTGACACGTGGCAGATAGGAATGTATTGTGTTAGGTCCAACTAACCTTGGGTTCATTGGGTGGTTTGTGTTTTGACATGTGGAACCTTGGGTAAAGGTAACCCAGACAAATTTAACCAAGGTCTAATTTACCATGGGTCAGTGAAGCTTGGTCACTAGCTTGCCATGTAGCACATAAGACCATGGGTCAGTGAAGCTTGGTTAGTAGCTTGCCATGTGGCTCCTAAGACTCAACTCCACAATAACCATGGTTAGATTATTAGGTTAGTTAAAAGTGCCACATCACCAAGTGCCACCTAAGCACATAACTTCTTGCTAAGAACAGTGTGAGTGAAACATGTGAATCCCTATGCCACATCATCTGGCCACCTCTTCTTCATAAAACTTTGACAAGGCATAACTTGCAATCCAGGAGGAATTTGCACATGCTCCAAAAAGGGAAAGTGATTATCTTTTCAAGCTCTACGCACTCATTAAGTCAAAATCATTGTATACAATTAGACACTACCATTGAATCAAAACAAAGCTCATGGTAAGACCTTTGCAACAAATGGAAAACTAGCACATGCCAAAAGCACAAATGCATGAGACTACGATAGCACAGAACATGGCATCCACACATGAAGCATTAAGGCACATGGAAGAACAATGCATAATGCATCAAACTACATCAAGAAAAGAAGATAACATCATTGACAACATGTATTGAGAAGCAAAAACCTTGCCACTTTAGCCCACACGTTTGTAAATTAAACCTGACCACCTGAGAGTAGCCATGTAAGCACCAAGGGGAGGAATTGAAATGTAAAAGCCACACTTGACCACCTTATGTAGCAAGGTATGCACTAAGGGGAGGTGATGTAATGTAAACTCACATCTGATCACCTTGCAATAGCCAATGGATCATGGCACCAAGGGGACGTGTTGAGATATGGTGCCATGTGCACATGAATCAGAGGCTAAGGTATGGTATAGGAATGTATTAAAGTAGCCGCCCTAGGATGTGGACTACATGATGTGGAGATGTGGATTGAGGACATCCACAAGGAGAGATGTGGATCAAAGCATCCCACATGCGTTGACTATTCAAAGGGTTGTCTCTATATAAAATGCCTATCATGTATTGTTGAATAGAGATTGCAAGAGATATACATTTGCTATCTCCCTCTCATGTCTTATTTACTATGCTTTGAACCTCCTTGATCTCTAGCTTTAACACCAAGATCCTCCTCCGACATAGAATCTTTGGCTTTCTCTAGCTTCTTTCCAAGTGCTTGAGTGATTTGAACCTTCAAGTAGCATGAAGCAAAACTCTTCATATGTTAGCGTGCAAACAAAAGCAACTTAATTGTGCTAAATAATGAAAGAGAAGAACATACATATAAACCAACTTGCCAAGGTATCTCCTCGTAAGAGGATACCATGGCTCACTCCCCTTTGTGTATTTGTGCCTAATGCTGGCAATGATCCTCTTATCTCTATGTGGCAAATCCTTCAAGTACTCTTCATGATTGGCTGAACAAATGTTTTTGCAATTCACCAACTCATCCCTAAAAGAGGTAGCAACCAATGCATGTGTATTCATACTATGAATGTTCAAAGAAGAGGTATATAATAAAAGCAATCAATCATCAAATACTCTTTCTACTAAAAGGAACACTTTTGTCTTAATTCAGTAAAGCAAATAATGTTTCTAAGAAAACAGAGAGAAATTATTACAAGTTCATCCTCTGCAAGGTGGAGAATAGAGCAATCTCACTGACATGTGTAGGATTAATGACTATGTAGAGGACTTTGTAATGCTTCTCATGCATCTGTGAAAATTGCTCTTTGATTGCTGCTTGCCATGCAATGGTCTTGTGGTTGCTGTCCCAAACGTAGAGCATTTTGTTAGACATAACCTACCATGCAAGCTGCTCAGCAAGCTCTGCCTCAAACTTTGCATCAATGGAAACCCATATAGGGTCCCATTCTTAGATGATAGCCTCATCAAAATCACAGTCCTCTCCTTGAAGTCCAAAGAGAAAAAATAAAAGCCTCCTTCTCCTACACATAACCCTCTCTATTGAAGGTGGCTTTCAACCCAGACACATAATCCCTTAGCCCTCTCAGCTTGGCATAAGGGATAAGCCTACACAAAGGAACTGGAGGACACTGAAAAAAATAAAATATTCGTGTCTTTTGTAGAATATCCTTCCCCCTATCCAGATAAAGTGAATTCTTAGACATAGAATCCCCTCCTCCAGGAAGGATGCTCTCCTATTGAACTATGTATGGCACAATCTATAACTCTTCAAAAGTAGGCACATGGTCAGGATCATGCCATGCTCTAGAGCCCTCTCCAAGCTCCTAGCTCATGTCTCCCATATCCACTGCTCCCATAGAATGAACATCAGGAATGGGGGCAACGACCTCAAGAGGCTCATCATTTCCCTTTCCTCTACCTCCTCACCTCGCAGGCTTGCTAGGACCCACATTTGATCGTTCAACATTTCTACAAAATGTAAAACAAACAAAATACAAACAATAGCTTGAAACATAAATGCAGGTATCGAAATAGTAATGCATAAAAGTTCTAATCTTTTAAACCAAAATGAAGCATGAAGCATCATTGAACTTGAAGATGAACCTGAACCAAACAAAGATTCATGAACTTCAACTTCAAAAAGTCATGAACTTCAACTTACATCCCCTGGATGAGCTGATTCCTGGAGCTGAAATGCCTCAGGTAGAGGCAAAGAAAATGCCCCTAAAGAGGGTGCGTCGATTTCATCCCCAGGCATCATCTCAAATAGTGGCTAACATTACCTTGGCTGAGGTCCAAAAAATGCCCCTAGAGAGGTTAAGTTGATGAGATGGGCTGAAATGCCTTAGGAAGAGGCAAAAAAAATGCCCCCAGAGAGGGTGCATTGACACACACTTATAGGGGGCATTTCTTTTTCCTCTGTCTGAGGCATTTCATCCCTAGGCAAGAGCTCATTAGCATTTTCTTTGCCTCTATGTGAGGCATTTCATCCCTAGGTAAGAGCTCAACCAGTGGCTGAAATCACATTGGCTGAGGCAACAAAAAGGCCCCCAGAGAGGGTGCATCAACACGCCCTCTCTAGGGGCCTTTTTTTTCTCAACAGCCAGTCCTGGTTGAGCTGATGCATGGGGATCAAATGCCTTAGGTAGAGGCCAAAAAAATGCCCCCAGAGTCGGCGCATCGACATGCCCTCTCTGGGGGCATTTTTTTTGCCTATACCTAAGGCATTTTAGCCCCAGGCAAGAGCTCAGCCAGTGGCTAAAATCACACTAGTTGAGGCAAAAAAAAGGCCCCCCCGGAGAGGGCATGTCAATGCGCCCTCTCTACAGACCTTTCTTTTGACTCAGTGAGGGTGAGAGTTAGCCCCTAGCTGTGATGATGCCTCGGGATGAAATTCCTCTAGAGCATGGTTTTTCTCCAGACATGGGGCACTTCAGCCTCTGGTTGAGTTGATGCCTCTGGTTGAGTTGATGCCTGGGTTGAAATGCCTCAGGCAGAGGCAAAAAATTTGACCCCAGAGAGGGCGCATCGACATGCCCTCTCATGGGTCAATTGTTTTGCCTCTGCTTGAGGTGTTTGAGCCCCAAGCATTAGCTCAGCTAGGGCATGTAATCGACCTAGTTGAGTAAACAAAAATGCCCCTAGAGAGGGCATGTCAATGCGCCCTCTCTGGGGGCCTTTTTTTTGCCTCAGCCATAGAGTGAGAGTCATGCTGAAGCCTCTAGGGCCAAAATGCCTTAGGAAGAGGCAAAAAAATCCCCCAGAGAGGGCAGATCAACGTTGATGTCCCCCCCTCAGGATGGCCTATTAGGCTTTTTGTGCTATTGCTGTTGGCTTGCCTATTGGTATAGCAGGTTGGGGATTTATTGTAGCTCTGTGGTAGTGTGTCAGCTATAGCAGTAGCCAACAATCTCCAAGAAATAGGAGATGTAGTAGCCTTTTCAGCAGCAGCAACCCTCATAGCCTCTATAGGATCCATCCTCTGATGTGGACAGATCAACTACAGTTTCATCAGCATAGCCTCGTCATAGCCTAGGCCATGGATAGCTTCACAGCCTCACCTTAGCCCTATAATGGGACCTAGACAAGCTGTCTTCAATAAGGAAGAACATATGTACAGGGGTGTACTACTGGCCATTGCCAAGCCCCAACAGAAATCAATGAAGGTAGTGTCCACATCCATCTCTCTCTCTCTCTCTCTCTCTCTATGTATAGGGGTGTATTACTGGCCATTGCCAAGCCCCAACAGAAAGCAATGAAGGTAGTGTCCACATCCATCCGTCTCTCTCTTGCTCTCTCTCTCTCTCTGGGCATCCATATAGAGTGTACCTCAAGACTCTTTAGAACAGGGCATCCTTCATGCATCATGTTCTCAAGTCTTACAAGGAAATAATGTCTAAATCTCCAACCCCTGGTTCAAGGCCTGCTCCTTCTTGCCATAGGTATCCTTGGCAATTTCAAAAAACAAATTTTAATTATATCCAAGATGTGCATTGTCTCATAGGCCAACTCTCTCGATTTTTTTGAGAGGGAGAAGGGTCAACATGTGCAAGAGGGGGTTCCATGTTTTTGCTGTTGCTAAATTTTTTCTTTACAAGCTTTGCATTCTCTTGTGTTCTAGGTAGTCCAGGCACCTTTACAGAAACCATGTAGTCACATTGGCACGGAAAAAAAGCAACGAACTTGCACATAGCATGAAGGGATTTTGGAGAGGAAATATGATGCAAGAAATTGACAAGACAGAAGACATGCATGGAGCAAATGCTCCCTCGCCTTTTTGAGTAAATGAGTAGAGATTGTAAAAATTTTTGAGCATGTTTGGTGTCATGTCAGTTTGAGAGGGCAGTTATTTGAGACCACCTACAGCAGTATTGGAGTAAAGCAAGGTCACCTACTCTCACCCACATTGTTCAGGCTTTGCATGTATGAGCTGTCAAATTTGGTTACAAAGTATACAACCCAAGACAGGCAAATGGGACCTCAACTTGGTGCACATCCTTCTCTTATTGTTATATGCATAGGACATTGTCCTCACAACAATAATACAAGAAGAGGCTCATGTGAAGAGAGTGGGAGAGAAGGAAGGAGTCTCACTTGTAACTTTATCTCACACATAATGAGGGAATCTACACAAAGGTGGAGGCTGAAAACAATTTTCCTCTTCTTAGTTGTGAAAGCCAAAAGAACTCTAAGTACAAAAGATTAGGTGAACCCTATATGTGGGTCTCAAAACAAACTCAGCTAACTAAGGTGGCATACTAACTGAGCCACTAACTAGAGTACATAAAGATAGCTGTCATCCAGCTCTTATTCATGGGAGGTGTACCAACTGCATCTACAGCTAGCAAGTCGTTGACATAAATGTACAACGGTCACCCTGGCATATCATGAGTGGAACTCAATATCTCAACACTCCCCCTTGAGCTCAATCCCAATTCTTGCACACCAAGCAGGTCTCTCAACTTGTGTACCTTCTCTGTACCCAATGCCTTTGTGAATATGTTAGCTACCTGATCCTCTGTGCTGACATAAACTAGATCAATGAAACCTACTAGAACCTTCTCCCACACATAGTGATAATGCACCTTAATGTGCTTTGTTCTAGCATGATAGAGTGGGCTATTTACCAAGTGTATACTGCTCATGTTGTCACAATAAATGACAAGTGGCCCATCTGTATGCATATCATAAAGTAGCTTATGCAACTAAGCTACCTCACATGCAGCCATTGCTGCACCCCTATACTTAGCCTCTATGCTCGACAAGGCAATTCTAGGCTATTTCTTGCTGCTCCAAGTGACTACAGCACTCCTAAAAGAGAACATATATCCACTTGTAGACCGTCTATCAAAAATACTACTAGCCCAATCAACATCAGTGTATCCATGCAATTGTATCTAAACCCCAGTCTCATGAAATAGTCCATACTGCAATGTGGAATTCACATACCTTAGTATGCATCTAGCCACATCCAAATGTGGTTTCCTTGGAACCTACATAAAGTGACTTACCAACCCAATAGCATAACTCAAATTTGGCCTAGTAATAGTCATATAAATCAAGCTTCCTACTATGCATTTGTACATAGTAGGGTCTTCCAGAAGCTCACTTGCATCTGCGCTCAACTTCACATTCTACTCTAAAGGAACTGAAATAGGCTTACAGCCTGTCATCCCATATTTGGATAGCATGTCCCAATCCATACTGCCTCTACAAGAGCCATATCCCACTTATGGATCTAATCACCTCAATGCCCAAGAAGTAATGCAGCTCTCCCAAATCCTCCATCTCAAACTTTTGCTTCAATAGCATTTTCACATGAAGGTTATCTTCATCACTATCATGTGTGATGATCAAATAATCAACATAAATGACAAGCAACATAATGCCTTTCTCTATTTTTCTCACATAAAGTGAGAAATCTGCCTTGGAAATCTAAAAGCCAATAGTAACAAGATACTATTCTATCTTGTCAGACCATGCTCTGGGTGCTTGCTTCAAGCCATACAAGGATTTCTTCAACCTGCAAACAAACTCAGGATGGCATACCCCTTGACAACTAATCTTGCCTTATATCTATTCACAAAACCATATGCATTGTGCTTCACCTTATAAACCCTACACCAATTGCATTCTTGTCTTTAGGCAAAGGCACCAATTCCCATGTAGCATTTTCTTCCAAGGCATCCATTTCTTCATCCATGGCTTTCTCCCATTTTTCTTTTCCCATGGCTTTCTCAAAATAAGTGGGTTCTGGTTCATGTATCACTTTGACCATATAGGCATAGTGAATGGATGTAAATCCATCATATTTCAACCTATCCACAGGATACCTAGCTCTAGTAGACCTACACAAAATAGGCTCACTACCAGGTGCTCTCAAAACATCCCTTGTCTTCCTTACTCCAGGTGTAACAACAGAAGGAATACCCAACTCATCATCAAGGCTCTATTCTGAGCCACTAGATTCACCATCCACATAAGGGTGACCTACATTCACATCAACTATGGGCTGATCTACTTTCTCTTTTCCTTTTCGTGATACTTGCATACTAGTATCTGCATTTCTTTGAGGAGATCCTCCTGATCTCAATCTGTCTATCCATGATGAAGTATGTGAACCACTACTATAGGACACTATAGGTCCACTAAGATTTTGTGATTGTTGTTGTGAATTCTATGTAGCATTACCATTTTGTGCATCTACATCATCAATCACATTTACTGGTTTATACCAACTGCTCATCTCATCAAAAACAACATCTCTGCTCAGTGTAAACTTACGAGTAGAAGGGTTATAGCATCTATTCCCTTTCTGCTACAGAGAATAACCAATAAAGATGCACTTCTCAGCTTTTGGATCCAACTTGGATCTCAACTCATTTGGCACATGAACACATAGCTTTAAAAGCTTTCAAATGCCCAAACACTTCACTTTTCTTTTTCATAAAATACACCCAAACTTTTCTACTATAGTCATCAATAAAAGTGATAAAATAATGACAGCCTCCAATAGATGCAGCTTTAGTAGTCCACACATTAGAGTGGATTAATTCCAATGGCCTCTTACTCTCTTGAACATGTCTAGGAAATGGTTTCCTTGCATGTTTTCCAAATTGACAGGCTTCACATACCTTATGCGTTTCTGCAACCTTGAACTTAGGCAATCCTGCAACAATATTTTGGGCCTGCATTAATTTAAGTCGCTATACATTAACATGACCAATGCATTTATGCCAGATATCAATATTTGCAACTACATCAATCCCATGTGCAAACATTGCTGCACTCAATTCAGGCATGTCTACATCCAATGTAAACATCCTGCCCTTCTTCTTCCGTTTTGCTATCAAGCGACCTTTATTTTTCATATCCTCAACAAAGCATCCATGAGGATTAAATCTGACCTGCAAGCCCTGCTCAACCATTTAACAAAGAGAAACCAGGTTCTTGGTGATATTCGGGACATGAAATAGCAACCCCAAGAGTGTCATATACATAATTGGTGAACTTTGGCCCCAATACTCTATGCGTAATTTGGATATCATTTGATGATCTGCAAATTGACAAGAATTTTGTTTACAACAATCAATCATAAATACTTTTGTGATTGCATCCCTTGTGAGTCTAGATGATGCTAATGGCATGCCATGTTTTTTAGCTTTCCTCTTTATCATGCAGTAACGCCTCTTTTTTGTGGATTTTTCCATTGTGTCCTCATCTTCCATGTGCTTTTTCCCAGAACCACTTGGAAAATTCATGGTGTCATCGATTCTTAATGAAGTTCCATCTAAAAAGGTTATTTGTGCAATGGGCCATTTTATTAAGTGGATGGTATCGATGCCTGATACATCACTATGATACTTTTCAATTCCCACACCTAGATTACCTTCACCAAGCATCTCAAAATTTATAGGTTCAAATGGGTAGACATACAAAACAACACCCTCTACAATGCTCTTGGTTTTTTGCTCATCCCATATAAAAACTTTCTTGTCCTTCCATGATTCTCGAATGGAAAACTCATGATATTCACATAGAAGTTCAACATCAATGGTATCTGATGTTATATCATTCATTGGTACAATAGCTCCATTGACATTGTCCACAAAACTCATTGATCGTGCTTTCCAACGGACAACACTACCCAAAGCCTCATAGACTAAGAATGCATCCATTGTAGGAAATGGAAGAAGTGCACTTTCATCCATACAAATATCGATCGCCACCGATACATTGATTTCTCCCAAGGGCACACCTTGGCACATGTCATCATGTGATGTAGAGAATATTGTCCCAATGGCAACAATCTTTCCACTAACAAGCAAGTTGACTTTAACTCCCACTTTCAATGTGGCATCTGCATAGTACATAGCATTTGTTATAGTTTAATATTGATATCTGATCGTGTGACTTAGGATGAAAATGCTTTACAAGATTTCATTGCAAGACCAAAACTTCCTAAACCTTGGTGCTTTGAATTTTAGGCAGCAAAATTTGGCTACATGGCCAAATCTTCATAAACCATGGTGCTTTGAAAGGGAGATAGCAAGATTTGTCCACACAACCAAATCTCCCGAGATGTTGGTGCTTTCAAGAAACCATCAAGATTTATCCACACATCCAAATCTACTTAGACCTTGGTGCTTTGAAAGAAGCCAAATCTCCACATACCTTGATGCTTTGAAAGAAGCCCACAAGATTTGGCCACATGGTCGAATCTCCGGAGAACCTGGTGCTGAAAGGAGCCAACAAGATTTGGTCACATGGCCAAATCTCCTAAGACACTAGTGCTTTGAAAGAAGCAATAAGATTTGGTCACATAGCCAAATTTGCTCAGACCTTGGTGCTTTCAAAGAAGCTAGCAAGATTTAGATGCACAGCCAAATCCTTCAAGACCTTGGTGACTTCTTTCAAAGCACTGAGAAGATTTAATTGTGGTGTTCTTTCAAACTTGGGGAGATTTGGTCGTGTGGCCAAATCTTGTAGGCTTCTTTCAAAGCACTAGGGTATGGGGAGTTTTGGCCGTGCAACCTCCTCTTGCGTGCTTCTTTCAAATCACCAGGTTCTGGGAGATTTGGCCATGTGGCCAAATCTTTCAAAGCATTAGGGTTTGGGAAGATTTTGCTGTGCTACGAAAGGTTGCTAGCTTCTTTCAAATCAAAGGAAGATTCGGCCACATGGCCAAATCTTCAAACATTAAATCTAAAAATTGAAAATCCAGATTTTCAAATTTAAAATTTAAAGTTCAAAATTCAAATTTCAAAATTTAAATTAAAAATTCAAATTTCAAGTTTCAAATTTTGAAATTCAAATCTAGAGATCCTACTTTCAAAAAAATCGTACATGCTTTTCATGATTCATGCTATTACATTTTAAAATCATACTATTACTTTAAAAGCAAACCAGAAAATCTAAAACTATTAAAAAACCAAAACTTTAAAAGGCAAAGCTAAACAAACCTTTTAAACCAAGCATAAAAAGTAAACCTATGAGAAGGAATTGAATTCATCTTCATGGGGGATCAAGTGCTAGGCTCACCTTGTTCTCTCCCTTCCTAGATCTCTAATGTGTAACTAGGGTTGTTTGAGAGCCTAAGGACAACGTCTTAGATGGGGTAGTTCTTGGAAAACACTCCTCCACCCTTGGTTAGCTAATTGCAAGCAAAAAAGTTCAAAACTATGTCAAAATAAGAGGTCTTGAGAGGCTCCCCATGTCCTAACAGTGTGCACTTGACTATGTAAGTTTTAAAATTCCATTACCAATGAAACTCTCCATAGATTCCACACTCAATAGTGGGATTAAAAAGAGGTCCCTTTTTTTTTTTTTGCTCTACATGCTTTTGGGGAGATTACTCCTTCCCCAAAAAGCATGCTTTTTTGGGGGACCTCTTCCCTCCCAAAAGCATGCGTTTTTGGGCTGTAGCCCTCTTCTCCCCTGCTCCAAAAATGTGCGAACTCCTCCCCTCTTCTCCCCCGCTCCTGCTCGTCCTTCTCCTTCTTGTGGTGCCTCTCCTCCCCTGCTCATGATCCTCCTCCTCCTTCTCATAGGGCCCCTTCTCCCTTCACTTGGTATTCCACTCTGTCCCACTGATGGAAGCTCCAGATGAGGCACCGCTGAGCAGCGAAAGCCAGACGGGCCATCGCTCTAGATGAGGTGCTGCTGAGTAGCAGAAGCCGAACAGGCCACCGCTCCTCCTCCTTCTCATGGGACCTCCTCTCTGTCGGAGGCTCCAAATGAGGCGCCGCTGAGCAGCAAAAGTCAGACGGGCCACTGCTCCTCTTCCTTCTCATGGGACCTCCTCTCCGTCCCTCCGACGAAAGCTCTAGTTGAGGAGGCACTAAACAACCGAAGCCGAAAGGATCGCCACCGCTCCTCCTCCTTCTCACGGGACCTCTTCTCCCCTGCTCACGCTCTGCTGTCCTCACAGTATTCCTCTCCGTCCCTCCGACAAAAGCTCCAGATGAGGAGGTGCTGAGCAGTCGAAGCCAGAAGGATTGCCACCGCTCTCCTCACTCCCCTCTCCCTCGCCCTCTACTCCATCCACCCCACCGACTCGCTCTCTTCTCTCCGTGCTTCTCCCCTTCGGCTCCTCTTCCATTTGCTAGCAAGAAAGACAACTCCTACAATTGCTACAGCTACTCTCTCTATAGCTCCTATGATTGCTTGAAATCCTAAGAGCACAAGCTCATGAACAACAATGGCTACTCAATCATCTAAGTAAGAAAACGAAAGAAATTGAAAGTGTACCTAATTCTTGCATCTTCTCCATTTTTTCCATTTCGAAACACCACGACTTTAAGAAAGAGTCTTGTAAAAGCAGGAATCTCGAAGTGTGATTTGAAACTAGGGTCTTTATTATATGATTTGACTTTTAGATCTTGAAATTTGGATTTTGAATTTTGTATCTAAGATTCAAATTTCAAATCTAAAAATTTCAAAATTCAAAATTCAATTCAAAATTTTGAATTTTGAAATTTTCAGATTTGAAATTTAAATCTTAAGATTTGAATTTTGAATTTTAAATGGGGAGATTTGGCCATGTGGCCAAATCTTCTTGGCTTCTTTCAAAACATACAAGATTTGGCCATATGGCCAAATCTTCCTAGACCTTGGTGATTTAAAAGAAGCTATAAAGATTTGGCATCACAACTAAATCTTCCTAAACCTTGCTGCTTTGAAAAGATTTGTCCACATAGCCAAATCTTCTTAGACACTCGTGATTAGAAAGAAGATAGCAAGATTTGGCTGCATGGCCAAATCTCCCTAGACCCTCGTGATTAGAAAGAAGCTAGCAAGATTTGGCCGCACAGCCAAATCTCCTTAGACCCAAGTGATTTAAAAGAAGCTAGAGAGATTTGACATCACAACCAAATCTCCTCAAATACTACTGCTTTGAAAAGATTTGGCCGCATGGCCAAATCTCTCAAGACCCTCGTGATTAGAAAGAAGCTAGCAAGATTTGGCCACACGGCCAAATCTCCTTAGACCGAAGTGATTTTTAAGAAGCTAGAAAGATTTGACATCACAACCAAATCTCCTCAAATACTGCTACTTTGAAAAGATTTGGCCGCATGGCCAAATCTCCCTAGACCCTCGTGATTAGAAAGAAGCTAGCAAGATTTGGCCACATGGCCAAATCTCCTTAGACCCAAGTGATTTTTAAGAAGCTAGAAAGATTTGACATCACAACCAAATCTCCTCAAATACTGCTGCTTTGAAAAGATTTGGCCGCATGGCCAAATCTCCTTAGACCCAAGTGATTTTTAAGAAGCTAGAAAGATTTGACATCACAACCAAATCTCCTCAAATACTATTGCTTTGAAAAGATTTGGACACAAGGCCAAATCTCCCTAGACCCTCGTGATTAGAAAGAAGCTAGCAAGATTTGGCCACACGGCCAAATCTCCTTAGACCGAAGTGATTTTTAAGAAGCTAGAAAGATTTGACATCACAACCAAATCTCCCCAAATACTACTGCTTTGAAAAGATTTGGTTGCATAGCCAAATATCCCTAGACCCAAACCTTAGTGCTTTGAAATGATTTGGCTGCACGGCCAAATCTCCCCAAACCCTAGTGCTTTGAAAAGATTTGGCTGCACGGCCAAATCTCCATAGACCCTCATGATTAAAAAGAAGCTAGCAAGATTTGATCGCATGCAAATCTCCCCAAACCCTAGTGCTTTGAAAAGATTTGGCCGCACGGTCTCCATAGACCCTCGTGATTAGAAAGAAGCTAGCAAGATTTGGCCACACGACCAAATCTCCCTAAACCCAAGTGATTTAAAAGGAGTTAGAAAGATTTAACTGATTTGAAAGAAGCTAGCAAGATTTGGTTGGACGGCCAAATCTCTCCAGACCCTAGTGCTTTGAAAGAAGCCCACAAGATCTGGCCACAAGGCCAAATCTCCCCAAACTTTGGTGCTTTGAAAGAAGCCCATATGATTTAGCCACACATCCAAACCTCCCCTTCTAGTGCTTTAAAAGAAGCCCATAAGATTTCGCCGCACGACCAAATCTCCCTAGTGCGGCCAAATCTCCCTAGAATCTAGTGCTTTCTCAAATCTACTAATATGTCTAGTGTCAATTCTAAATTTTATTTTAGATATGTTTATCGATAATGTGTTTTGTCTAACATTAAAGATTATAAATATGATACTTTGTATATTTCTTGGTTTTTTTATAGGAAAGACACAAATGTAAAGAAGGTTGAGAAAGTTGTAAGTGGATTTGGAGAAAAAAGCATACCTTGGTACTTTGACATATATAGTATTGAGGGAGCACAATTGACATGAGTTCACTTATTTGTTTTGTTACCTAATAAAAGTGCATACACTTTTGTTGGATCGGTACATCAAATCATAGAAGATGTGGTTGGAAAAGAGGGTATAAATCAAAATAAGAAATTCCTCTTAGATCCCAGCAATTATGAAGCATCTCGTATGAAGTCTGATGTAGATGACAACATGCACTCAAGAGACTGGATAAGTGTTGAATCAATTGATGGAAATGAAATTGACACAGTGACAACAATCATTGAATCATATCAGAAAGTTTCAGCAACATTAAAGAAGCGTAAAAGTGGGGAAGATAGTGGAGAAGGAACAAATAAAGGAAAGTCGACTATGGTTCAAGCACCAGGTGGTAGCGGAGAAGGGGCAAAGAAAGGAAAGCTAACTATAATTGATGTACCACAAGAAGTAACACCTCCAGAGGGTATGCTAGCAGTTGTGGAAAGAAGCAGTGGTAGTGAATTGGAGCCAAGTGGAAAGGTCATAGGAAAAAAAGGGCAAAAGAAACCATCAGGCTTGGTGGAATATGAAAAATACTACCCATTCGGGTTGCATGCAACATTTTCAATTCTAGTTGCAAGATGTCAAAAAGCTCCTCCAAGCTATGTATATAGAGGGTTGAACAAAGAGCATGTGGAGAAGCTTGCTGCAGACTTCGGTTATAACTCTAGGCATCCTGCTACTGTAGCAGATTTAATGCCTTTCAATCCTGAAACAAAGCAGCCCCTAGAAAGGGTAGATAAAAAGTATTTAACCAAGTGCCACTACTGGATACTATCTGGACAACATTCAATATATGCTGCTAAAATATTCACATCTAATGATGATAACAGCACGGCCCAAAGAAAGAACTACTACCGCACTCGCCAGGCAAGGATTGTAGTCAATTGTCCTGCACGCTTTTGTGTGGAGATATCAAAGATGGCAAACCTGGAGTCTCAAAATATCTTGAGACAATCTCCATACATTGATATACTTAAGCAGGTGAGGGGACAATGGATTCTCTTTAACACACCTAAGAAAGCACAGCAAGGGCTTGCAAAAGGACATCCAGATCGTGAGAATTGGAATGTAAGTACAAATTTTAATTATGAATCATTTTTTACAAGTCTATTTTCTTAATTATTGCATTCTAATGGATTCATATATTTTGCAGGCTTTCATTGACACTGGCAAGGTAACATTGGGCAATAGCTTTGCCACAAAGGATGTACATATGATAATCACAAGCGATGCCATTTATGATGGCTGGATCTCCATCCTTGAGGATTACATTGCAGGAAAATATTCACAAGATGGAAAATGCCATAGGCAACCCACAGTCTCAATGTTTAGATGCTTGCATGGATTGAGTGATGATCAAATTGGTTAAATTTAAAATGACATTAAGGAAGGTAGAGTAGTCATAGCTAAAACAAAGACTGATACCATGATTCTTGATATTGAAGGACGAGCTATGCAAATCAAGAGAGATGCTGCACTACAAGAAGAACTTTATATGTTTATATCGGCAGAACGACCTTCTTTAATGTTAAAAAATTGGGATGAGTACAGATTACATTTTAAAATTACTCCAGAATTGTATCATCAGATTCGTGGTTGCTCTGACTCATGGTTAAAATTGAAGCTTTAAGAGGGCAAGGAAACTCCACCATTGCCTGATGCTGCAAAGGGGTATTTAAGGTGGATTATGGGACAAAGTGAAGGTGCAAGTCATGGACCGAATTCCACCCGGACTTGGAGGTTCTACACAGTCGGTTCAAACATGGAGGGAATGGAATTTATACATAATGTGTACCAAGAGCCAATGGCAATAGGGGTTGCTTTTTTGGATGTAATGTATGGACCAAGCAGAAGTAGAAATTGGAACGAGGATCGCTTTGAGTGTTTGTTGAAAAGCTTGATGATAATCGCTTCTCCCCGAGTGCAATTCCTTCTTGCGGTGTTCTTGACCATGGATCATGCATCATGTTTGAAGAATGCATTAAATAAGACACGCGGACAATATAAAATACACTTCGGTTGCCTTAATTTTGAAACTGTCGATATATTTGTCACTGGATCTATGGATGGCTTAATCGCCTGTGTACTGGTAAGCAAGGAAAAGCATTTCAACTATATTGAGCACTATACCAATGCACAATGTAAGCCATCAATATATGGTGCAGATGAAAAATATGAAAAATCAAGTGGTGCAGAAGAATCAGGTGACGAGGATGATGATGATGAATTTGACATTGAATTGTCCTTGAAAAGAAAACGTTCAAGTATCATGAAAGACATGATCATGGGTTTCTGTCGAGAAGATGAGTATGTATTGGACTTGTTCTCTGAGGGGCTTGCTACAATAGAGTCTCTTTCTTGTAAGAGGCATGTTGTTTCAGTTGTTGAGACTTATGAGGAGTTGGCAAAGGTTGAAAGTATATGTTGCATGTATGCTTACAGTAATCATGAAATTCGACAATGGGCTAGCTTACAAGAACCAATATTGGCAATAGAGGGGGTACCAAAAGAAGATGATACAATTGAAGGTGGAGGGGATAAAGAAATTGATACCATACTAGGACAAAAAGAGCTTCAACCCTTCAATGAAGAGCAACATGAGCATTTACAAAAGCACGCTTCAAAGTTTTGGGAAACAGAAGAGGAAGCAACAAGTCCTTGAAATTGTCCTTTTATATGGTGTTCGTGTTTTCCATATGTTATCTTGCTATATTCTCCATATGATGTATTAATTTCGTTCCAAAGATCTTTTAATATTACTTGGAAATTTCTTCTATCTCATTCCATAATTCAAACATTCATATGTATTCTTGAATATGTTTAATTTTCTATATTTCATTAAAAGATGTGTTTGCATGTTGTAATACCTTCGGAGTGTGATACACATCCAAATTTATTTATGAGTTCATAAATGTTAAAAAGTGTGTTGCGTCTTGATTGTGATGAATGAATTAGTGTAAATTGTTGTTTTTATCCTTATTCACTTCATATGAATGCTCAAATATGTTTTGGCCACTTGGCCAAATCTTTTCTTAGTGGGAACACTCGGGCAATGCTAGATAATGTTGGACTCCACTCTATCTATTACACAAAGGTTTTTGGCATTGTAAGGATATATAGTTTTGGGGATTAAAATAACTTGAAAGGGTATAGATTCAACAACTTTAGGGGGTATACTAAGCATATGAACATGAATGCTTTCTTTTTTTTAGTAATCCAATTTTGTTTTGAAAAAGAGAAACATGAATGCTTTCACACAAACAAATTGCATTGAGAGCATAGAACCTAAAGTTTGAAATTTTGGTTTTCCATCTCAATCTTTAGTTTGTTTCTACTTATGAATTTCATTTCCTTGTTTATCAACAGATCTTGGCCATCTCAATTTCACATTGCTAGAAGCATTGCCTGTACATGTGACACCTAATCCAATGATTCTTTATGTGCCTAATTTGAACATTAGCATGCAAGTTCCAAGCTCAACATGGTTGATTGAAAATGTTGAGGATGCAATGTCTGGAGTTAATGTTCCATTGACAAATGTGGATGCAAGTTTAGAAAGTAAAGGAGAAGATGCAATGTCATTGTATGAAGCCAAGGTGTAGGAAGAAATCTTAGAAGGTAAAGGAGAAGACATAATGTCACCCTCAGAAATAATGTCAAAAGAGGTGATAACAAAAAAAAGACTAGCAGTGATAATAGATTTGAAAGGGTTATTGCTTGAGCATTGTTTTTCGAAGTCAAACAAACATATGAGCTTGCACAATGGGAAGCATTGGCTTGTTCTCTGTCCTGGGTGTTTAGAGTTTCTACAATGGTTGCTCGATCTTTGCCATGTTGGCATTTGGTCCACTGGAGGAGAAAAGGGCATGGTGCAACACATGATGGACACTTTGGAGCATCATGTTAATAGAAAGTTACATTTCATGGTTTGGGGTGCAATGGCATGCCACAAACATACAAAGAGTAAAATCATTTGACCAGATAGGATGAATGTGGAAGTAGAGTTTAAACCATTAATGAGAGTGTGGTGTTGTTTTAAAGAGGAATGCAAACCAGCAAGAACAATGTTCATTGATGTTTTGCCTTACACGGGTTGTGTTAATCCAGCAGAAAATTGCATTTTTCCTACAAAATTTGATATAGATTGTGGTGATTCTAGTTTGCTTCATGAGTTATTACCATACCTACAGATGCTAGATGATGCAGTAGATGTGCACAGTGCCATCTCTTCTAATAGATTTGGTCAAGCTCTGATTGTCGAAGGGCGTGATATGTTCTATTATTTTCAACCAGTGATCCTTGAATTCAAAGAAAAAAACAAAGAAGTGCTTGAAAGGATGAATGTCGAATCTCATATGTCTACTCGTAGTTCAAAAAAAGACACAGAGAAAGGTATTACTTCACCTGTAACCAAAACTAGAGTGAGAGGGAGTTGTCCGACTACAAGAAGTATGGTGCATGCTCAACATGTTACATTGAATGAAGAGAAAGAATGCATGCTAGGAAAAATTTCCAAAATGGGGCCATTGAAAGATAGTGAGGCAAAATGCTTTGCTATGGTTCTTGGATGCAAGGAAAGGGGAATCATTGCCGATGCTGCAAGGGCATTCTTAGCCAACTTGATTTGATTTTATTGCATAGACAACCCTTAGTGAATCTGAGTGATCTTGTTAATTAGAGTTGCAGACACAAATGCTCAACTAAAACATTTGTACCTACATTTTGAATTATATTTGGACACTATTTGGTTAGATTCGATTTGCAAAACATTATGTTTCAATTTGTTTTGTGAAAGAATTAATAGCCATTGAGTTAGTACCTTGTCCAAAAAATGCTCTGTGCTTTGTGATGTGAGTTTGTATTCCTCCACTAAAGAATGATTCTTTGATTTTAAGAGGATTTTAAACATATGATAGGTGTTGCAGATTGTCCTGAAAAGTTGAAGAGCTATCTTATTACAAAATTTGATCCTGCATCCAATGGTCTATGGAAACATGAATTGCCCATACCCATTGAGCACATGTTCAAAATGAATGGCATCCATTATGAAGTAAAGAAATCAACAATACCTGGGGTAGGATATGGTCTTTTTGTACATACGAGCATCAAGAAGAAACAAGATTTGATGGTATATAATGGTCCAATGTATGATTATAATACTTGGAGATCTCTCCTCAAGTTTTTCCCAAGCTGGATGAAGACTTATGGAATGTTTGAAGATCCATTCATTGAGCCATTGATAGATGTGAAATGTATTGTGGGAGATGTATTGTATGGAAACATTGCTGGATATATAAATAGCTTAATGTATTATAAAGAAAGAACAAATGTTATATTTGTATACATCCCTAAACTTGGGCTCAAAAGTCACAACGAGATTTGAGTGCCCATGGCCACATTATTGTGCAAACCATAAAGGATATCTCCTTTGGAGATGAGTTACTTTGTCAGTATGAATACTAGTATGGAATTGTTAATGATTATGTTAAACGAGGTGGTGCAAAATTGGCTATGTTTCAATGGTTTTGATTATATTTAGCACAAGAAAGCATTAAAAAAAAAGGTTTTTATCAAGACCACATCTCTGAGTTTCATGAGCTCTATTGTGATGGAGAGTTTCACGAGCTCTATTGTGATGGAACAGTGTTTTTGAACACCACATTTATATGATGGATGTCAAAGCTCTACCATAATCCTATTGCATATGTCAATACTGCAATTTATCAACATAGAAACATATGCATTTGGCGTTAACATCTAATATTATACCAAATAAAAATTGACAGTTGTTGTAAGTTTAATTTTATTTTTGAACACCACATTTATATGATGGATGTCAAAGATCTATAACAATCCTATTGCATATATCAATACTGCAATTTAATTTACTCCAATGAATCTTCCTAATGCAACATCTATAAATTGGCTTTTGTTTGTGGTTTCGATGCATATGAAACAACAAACATCTTTCTTTCACTAGCAAATCAACAAATGTTTTCGCCATGGATCCATATTCACATCTATTAAGGCCTTTTGCCATAGCAACATACGGAAGTTTGTTGCTTGGGTTGTAGGAATTGGGAAAGTATTGTGCATGGTCTAGTCTCCCCCAACATAATTGAAACTTGGGTTCTCAATAGAGCTAATGTTTCGTGGGAATTGGGATTTTCCCAAATTCTCTAATATAGTGTTTGATGTCATTTTGCTTTTTAAAGCAGTTTTTAACCATATGCCCCATTTTACCACAGTAGTAGCATTCAACATTGTTGTTTGCATTTTGGCCTCTCTGCCATCCACCATGACCTCTTTGGCTCCCCCTGCCTCTAAAGTTACCACATCCTCCTCCATAGGACTGGTTTTCTTGAATTTGATGCATATTTTGATTTCTACGATGGCCTCCAAATTAGCCTGCTCTACCTCTACCTCTACCTCTTCCAGCATTTGAGTAGAAGACATCTTCTTTTGAAGTTTCTCCTAAAGAAGATGCACCACCATTTCTCTGCTCTTCAGAAATTAGAAGAGGAATCAACTCCTCAAAATCAGGAAAATTCTCACGGATGGCAATGGATGTCCAAAATTGTGCATAATCCTTTCCTAAACCATTCAAGGTCACAGAAACTAAATCATCATCTTCCACTGGTGGCCCAATAGAAGCAAGTGCATCTGCAATCTTCTTCACCTTCATGTGGTAGTCATTGATGCTCATATTTTCTCTCTGCATATTATGCAACTCCTGCTTTGAGCTGCATTTTCCTGCCTTATGTATTTGTGTTATACATATTTGTCAAAGTATCCCACGCCTCCTTCGGCGTGCTTGCATCCTGAATATGCACAATCATAGAATCTAAAATATTGATAGACAGCCAGTACATAACATTTTTGGCTCTCTCATGCCAGCCTTAAAATGCTTGCAACTCCTATTGATTGGGAACATTAGGAATAACTGGTTCTTGTTCAGCTCTAGTAATGAACTCCCAATAGCCTTTTCCCTTAAGGAAATTTGTCATTCTAAACTTCCATGCTTGGAAGTTGTTCTTGTCAAGCTTTTCAGTGATAATGTATGAAAGAGCATCAGACACCATTACAGAACACTGCAAAATATTCTCTCACTGTAAAAAAACACAACTTCTGCCTCACAAGGGCAAATCTACAAAACTGACAAGAGTGGTATTTGACCACATAGTCACTTCCTAGTGACGATAATGCATTAACAGGCAACAAGAATGATTCTATCACTCCCAATATCTCTATGCACATGCATACGATTTAATTTCTGTGATAAATTTTCACCGACCTATAGAACAGTGGTCGTACATCAAAAACATGGCACTTTCTTGAGTGCCTGCCAAAAACTTCTGCCACCATAATGGGCCCCGAAATGGCCTCGAACCAAAATGAGCCCCGAAATGGCCTCGAAGCAAATACTGCCCTCTTGCCACACCATGAAGGGCATCCCAATCTGAGACAAGTGCACTCTTGCACTTTTTGGTTGTGCTACCTGCAGAGATTTGCTCCCAAACTTGAAAAAAAAAAGGAAAGCAACACTGATCCTCTAACTAGGACACCACGAACTTGGTTTGTTTTCTTGAGCTCCTTACCACGAACCGAGATCTGATACCATGTGAAGAGAGTGGGAGAGAAGGAAGGAGTCTCACTTGCATCTTTCTCTCATACACAATGGGGGAATATACACAAAGGTGGAGGCTGAAAACAGTTTTCCTCTTCTTAGTTGTAAAAGCCAAAAGAACTCTAAGTACAAAAGAATGGGTGAACCCTATATGTGGGTCTCAAACCAAAATCAGCTAACTAAGGTGGCATACTAACTGAGACACTAACTAGAGTACATAAAGATAGCTGTCATCCAGCTATTATTCATGGGCGGTGTACCAACCGCACCTGCAGCTAACATGTCGATGACATAAATGCACTGACGGTCACCCTAGCATATCACGAGTGGAGCTCGATATCTCAATAGCTCAAACATTGATGCATGTATTGGATACTTCTACCGAAATAGTGTGTTGCAAGTAAACACAATCAAAACAAGGATTGTGTTGTGAAAAATATCTCAAGAGAACACAACCTCGTATCACTTATAGTGGGCAGGACCTTAAGGATGTGAAATTCAAGTATCTTGGCATAGAAGGTTGCCATGTGGCATGCCCATTGGATGTGAAGATAGTGGGAGAGAGGGAAGGAGTCTCACTTGAGGCTTTCTCACAATCACAATGGGGGAATACACACAAAGGTGGAGGCCAAAAATAGTTTTCCTCTTCTTAGTTGTGAAAGCCAAAAGAACTCTAGTACAAAGAAATAGAAGAACCCTATATGTCGGTCTCAAACCAAACTCAACTAACTAAGGTGGCTTACTAACTGAGCCACAAACTAGAGTAGATAAGGATAGCTGTCATCCAGCTATTATTTGTGGGCGGTGTACCAACCGCATCTCCAGCTAACAAGTCAGTGACATAAATACACAACGGTCACCCTGGCATATCGCGAGTGGAGCTCGATATCTCAACACTCCCCCTCGAGCTCAATCCCAATTCTTGCACAACCAAGCAGGTCTCTGAACTTGTGCAGCTTCTCTGTGCCCAATGCTTTCGTGAATATGTCAGCTACCTAATCCTCTGTGCTGACATAAACTAGATCAATAAGACCTAGTAAAACCTTCTCCCGCACATAGTGATAATGCACCTCAATGTGCTTTGTTCTAGCATGAAATACTGGGTTCTTTGCCAAGTGTATGTTGCTCATGTTGTCACAATAAATGACAACTGGCCCATCTGTAGACTGATGCATATCATAGAGTAGCTTATGCAACCAAGCTACCTCATATGCAGCCATTGCTGCACCCCTGTACTCAGCCTCTGTGCTCGACAAGGCAACTGTAGGCTATTTCTTGCTGCTCCAAGTGACTGCAGCACTCCCAAAAGAGAACACATATCCACTGGTAGATCATCTATCAGAAATACTACCAGCCCACTCAAAATCAGTGTATCCATGCAATTGTATCTGAACCCCAGCCTCATAAAATAGTCCATACTGCAATGTGGACTTCACATACCTGAGTATGCGTCAAGCCGCATCCAAATGTAGTTTCCTTGGAGCCTGCATAAACTGACTTACCAACCCAATAGCATAGCTCAAATCTGGCCTGGTAATAGTCATGTAAATCAAACTTCCTACTATGCATCTGTACATAGTAGGGTCTTCCAGAAGCTCACCTGCATCTGCGTTCAGCTTCACATTCTGCTCCAAAGGAACTGAAATAGGCTTATAGCCTGTCATCCCATATTTGGACAGCATGTCCAGTCCATACTGCCTCTGCAAGAGCTGTATCCCACTTGGTGATCTAATCACCTCAATGCCCAAGAAATAACGCAGCTCTCCCAAATCCTTCATCTCAAACTTCTGCCTCAATAGCATTTTCACATGAAGGATATCTTCATCACTATCACCTGTGATGATCAAATCATCAACATAAATGACAAGCAGCATAATCCCTTTCTCTGTTTTTCTCACATAGAGTGAGAAATCTGCCTTGGAAATCTGAAGGCCAATAGTGACAAGATACTGTCCTATCTTGTCAGACCATGCTCTAGGTGCTTGCTTCAAGCCATACAAGGCTTTCTTCAACCTGTAAACAAACTCAGGATGAATAGCATGGCCCGAGATACCTCTCCAATATGCCTGTTTTTCCTTTCTACAATTCCATTTTGCTGTGGGGTATGACCGCATGAATATTGCTGCTTTATACCATGCTCCTGTAAGAACCTTGCAAACTCATTTGAGAGGTACTCTCCCCCTCCATCTGACCTTAGGCATTTTATTTGCAGGCCTGTTTCTTTTTCAACCATAGCTTTAAAAGCTTTGAAGTGCCCAAACACTTCACTTTTCTTTTTCATAAAATACACCCAAAGTTTTTTGCTAAAGTCATCAATAAATGTGACAAAATAGTGGCAGCCTTCAATAGATGCAGCTTTAGTAGTCCACACATCAGAGTGGATTAATTCCAATGGCTTTTTACTCTCTTGAACATGCCTAGGAAAAATTTTCCTTGCCTGTTTCCCAAATTGACAGGCTTCACAAACCTTGTGCATTTCTGCAACCTTGAATTTAGGCAATCCTGCAATAATATTTTGGGCCTGCATTGATTTAAGTCACTGTACATTAACATGACCAATGCGTTTATGCCATATATCAATATCTGCAACTACACTGGCCCCATGTGCAAACATTGCTGCACTCAATTCTGGCATGTCCGCATCCAGCGTAAACATCTTGCCTTTCTTCTTTCCTTTTGCTATCAAGCAACCGTTATTTTTCATATCCTCAACAAAGCATCCATGAGGATTAAATCTAACGTGCAAGCCCTGCTCAACCATTTGACCAACAGAAACCAGGTTCTTGGTGATGTTCGGGACATGAAATACATCGGACAGGTATTTCTTTTTCCCATCCTGCATAGACAAAGGAATTTTACCAATCTGCACAATAGGATGTGCAGTATCATCACCAGTCTCCACAAATCCTGGCTTTTCCATTTTCCTTGCGTCCTGCATCCATTCAGCATGACCTGTCATGTGGTTTGATGCACCTGAGTCAACATACCACACATCATTGCTTTCTTCTGCACTTGTCACAGAATTTGTCATATGCTGTACCATAAACAAATGCTCATTTCTGTCATCACCCTGTCTACTAGAGGATGCATCATTGCCTTGCTGCAATTTTCCATTCATAATGTCATTCTGCTTTTTGTAGCAGTCTTTAGCCATATGCCCCATTTTACCATAGTAGTAGCATTCAACATTACTGAGGCTAAAAACAGTTTTCCTCTTCTTAGTTGTGAAAGCCAAAAGAACTCTAGTACAAAGAAATAGAAGAAACCAAACTCAACTAACTAAGGTGGCTTACTAACTGAGCCAAAAACTAGAGTAGATAAGGATAGCTGTCATCCAGCTATTATTTGTGGGCGGTGTACCAACCACATCTCCAGCTAACAAGTCGGTGACATAAATACACAACGGTCACCCTGGCATATCGCGAGTGGAGCTCGATATCTCAACATTGGATGCATAATCCCACATGCAACAATCCTAGGTTTCTTAACCACACCTGTGTGTTCTTGAAAGAGTACAAAATGTGCTATTTGTCCCTCAACTAGAGGTGTATGTGCTGCGTCTTTTGCATGTGTTCTCTCATGTGAAGGCCCATCAATTTAACCTGCAAATTGTGTGTCTTCAAAGTACTTTAACAATGATCTTTGTTTGCATTCTCTTTGACTTCACCTTTGGATGTTGCCTCCAAATGTTTTCCAGAGTTGGGGGATTTTCACTTTTTGAGCAGAACCATGCAAGTATCGGAGCAAATTTGATCAAAATGTAGTTTTTTTGTGTCAAAGTTTATGAAAATAATCCATGTGTACTGACCCCTTTTGTGAATGAAGGGGTCATATTGCTTAAGAAAAGAAATGGATATTCTCATTTCTAACTAAACAAAGTTTTCTAGCTCTTGAAGTTCATGAAATGAGGCCATGATTATGAAACCCTTTTGTAAATTAAGGGGCCATATTGCTCAATAAAAGAAGTTATCCTTGTAAACCAAAAAACAAATCAAGTTGTTAGACCCCTTCTCTCTACATTTTGAGAGGTTTCCACGTGGAGCAATTCTGGAGGTTCGGAGAGGAAACGGGAGCTTCGTAGAGGTTCGAGGGAGGTAGGCAGAGGTTCAAAAGGTTTGGGAGCTTCAGGAGGTTGAGCCAATGCATGGAAATGATGTGGTATATTGTGAGACTCAGTGGGCAGACTTCATGGCGCACGTAGACCTGATGATGTGGCATGCGTCGATAGGTCATGAAGAGTCCATGTGGCACTGTAGCTCCATCTCCCACCATGTGTTTCGATTGTGTCCTCCTAAAGCACTTTCACCTACCACATGTCCACAGCTATATGCTAGCTCCAGTCTGCATCTACCATCGCATGCAGTTGTTGTGACTAACTAGTTTGTGCTACATGCTCCCATGTGGATGAAAGTAGAGATGCCTCACCTGTTGCAGACTGCTTGATGGCGATTCTGCACAATTCTTCTTACCGGAATTGACAGACTACTGTACTACGCACTTTAGAGATAGAGTCAGTGCTAGTCTACTAATGATGTGCCAACCCAAGGTAATTGCAAGGCCAGGGGGAGTAAATTTGGGATGCAGGGCAGGCAGGGCACACGACAGTGGGAGAGTGGCAGATGCGGCTCACGGCCAGCACGTAGATAGTGGACATGATGTAGAAGCGTAGTAGAGCATGGCATAGATGCACGCACATGACACGTGGCTATGAGGCATGAAACATTACATGTGGTAGACATGACACATGGATGTGCACAAGAGGTTGGAGGTGACATGTAGCAATCAGTGTGACAAATGACATATAGCGGGGCTAGAGATCATAGAGGAGATAGTACACACAACACACACACACACACACACACAGAAGTAGAGAGGTAGGGGAAGTAGAGAGAGAGAGAGAGAGAGAGAGAGAGAGAGAGAGAGAAGTAGCGAGAGAGGAGAAGTAGATATAAAGCATCGTGAAAACTGACGTGGAGTTATTTTGAATTTTAATTTCATAGTTTTGATTCGGCTCTGTGTCATTAATTTGACATAATGAGTCATCTCACTAGTTTAGGTAGTTAATGTAAAAATGTTTGGCCTGATGTCATACTTTCGACATATCAGGTCATTTAAAAATACTATAACTAGTAAAATAGTAGGCCATATATATGGTACCTAGCTGTTGGCCCTTTGTCGTTCATTTGCCAAGATGGGTCATTCGCATAGGTATGTTACTCTCCTCGGCACTTGGTCATATTTTCGACCATGTGTGTCGTTGAGATGTAACACCTTCCTTTCCAACCAATATCTAGGTATAGTTCGGCACTTAGTCGTTTATTCCATTGTGTGTCGTTTTTAGAAGTGTGCATTACTGGGTAGAAGTGGACTTAGCACTTGGTCATTTAGTCAGACGTGTGTGTCATTTCTGGGCAATGGGGAGTTATGTAGGGTTTGTTTAAGTTATGTAGGATGTCGACACTTGGTCGTTTATTCGGCGGTCTATGTTGTTATGCTAGGTTCGTCTCTACATGAGAGCTCGACACTTTGTTGTTCATTCAGCATTTGTGTCATCTCTCCTTGCATTCTCATTCTCGTGCATGCACTATAGTGACATCAAACAATAAACATTCCATCTACAATCTACATCTACATAAACAATTTGTGCTTGATGCTCATGTGCATGTGAAATGAACTCACTTATGTTTTCTTTTTTAAAGAATGACTTGACCAACTAACTTTCTCTCTCCGCATGCTTTGTACTATTTGCATGTTTTAATTTTTATATAGTATATGTGTACGTGTTTGCTATGCTTATGTTTTGCATCCTTGTTTTCTCGCCTAGAACAATCTTGTTATCAAGAAGCATGCTCTTTGTCTCATTGTCAATTGGTCTTGTATGCAAAATGGGTGATGTCAGTTATGGGAGAGATGAGAGAAGGGATGTGATGAGAGCTCTTAGGTTGGAGCTAGTCCATGAGATTAGTCGCATGTTGCCAATTGCTATCGCGAGCACCATTCAGAATGCCACATCACTCGATGACTTCACTCATGCAATACTGAGTGTGACAAAGATGTGACTTCAAGGAGAGGGAAAAGGAAATTTGACGGAGGCAAGATTATGGCGCCCAGAAGTGGTCAAACACGTGTCTCAGTGTCATTGGAAATGTCACTAAGTGTGTCACTGACCTAGGACTCCAACGACCAGCTGAAGATATGGAAAGAATATCTTTATAGCATGCTCAATGGGCAAAGGAGAAGCATAGGAGCAAGAGAGCAAAGGATTAGAGACTCCATAACCATTGCTTGTGGTCTAGAGCCTTGTTACGAGCATGGCTAATTGACTTGCACTAAATTAGGATTTGTACCATCTTCCATTGACTCCTTTGTTCTAGTATAAGGCCTAATTATCACAAATGCCTCACGAGAGTCAATAACTTCTAACTTGTAATAATGACTAAGGATTCTACATCTTTTACATCAACCTTTATCACATAATTTTCCATGAATGCATTTAAGCAACTAAATCATAGTCCATAGAGTTTACATTATGAAAATGCAACAATGAAATACTAAACTAAAATTTTACAAAACCAATAGGCAATAACACTTACATATACTCTAAATAATTAAAACATTGCAAAATTTAAAAAACATAAGCTTTTGCATAGCTGAGACGTAGCAGCAATAAATAATCTTCTCTCTAGAGTTACCAATGTATAATTTGAAAGCCTCTTTATTGTCTTCACATGTGGTTCTATATAAAAATTATTATTGAAAAATACATGCACAAAAACTACAACATAAGCCTAACAATACAAGATACACATGATTTAAAAATAATAACACAATAGTGAGATTTTCTTTAGGACATATACTGCCCAGAATAGGACACAACACCCAAAAGTCAACCACACAACAAAACACAAATGCAAATAAGATGAATGGCCTCCTCAGGGATTAGTTTTTTTGAACTCACTATAGGACACTAGCCCAAGATTCATCCACTGCACAATACCTATGTTAGAAACATCACATGAGGACTAGTACTGCCCAATAATAGGACTAGTAGCCCACAATACACAACAAATAGTATACAATCACAAGCAACACATGAGAATAGATATTAGGACTACTCTTGCCCAAAGAAGGACAAATGGCCCAAATACCTAAAGACAAACTCTACAATTAACAAACTGAGTGTCGAAAGTCCTTGCAATGATACATATCATGGAATACCCTTTCCCAACAAAGGACAACTAGCCCAATCCCTGTAACAAGCTAGGTCTCATCAACACTCTAAAGAAATGTCTGTATCAAGGACCAACACAGCCCAAGAGTAGGACAAATGACCCAATCAACAAATCATTTCAGATCTTAGTTCTAAGAATAGTGAACAACCAAGCCTTAGCAAGGGTGTACTGCCCAAGTAGCTGTCTCTACACACTTCTCCAAATCTGGGGACGTTTATATTATGTATTAAGAAAGCCTGCCGAGATTTAGTCATCTCTTGGAGGGGCCCGTCGGGCTATTGCAATAGCCTTACAGTAATAAAATTTCCCGACGGGATACTTGAATATCTAGTTGAGGCCCGCCATGAAAATGGATTATCCCACTGAGGCCGAGTAGGATAATCCATTTTCTCGATGGGATAATTAAATAGCCATTTTTTGGGTTTACGATAATGCACGTTATTGATGTGAGTTTTCAATGTAAGTACGCAACATTAATAACATGTTCACATTTACGATAATTAAATAGCCATTTTCTGGGTTTACGATAACGCACGTTATTGATGTGAGTTTTCAATGTAAGTATGCAACGTTAATAACATGTTCACATTTACGATATTATATTAACATAATCCCTGGGTAGAGCCGAACTTGGAGACTAATCTCACATCATTGTTGGCCAACAACCTTGACATATAGAAAGGAAAATTGGTTGATTGTTAGTGATGAGAGGAAGGCACCTCTAGCGATACCTCCCTTACAAATTTCACTGGAGAAGATAGATCTTGTGATAACTCCCCTCCAATTTTCAAGTATACTCTTGTGTCTCACGTTAGCCAATCAATTTCTACATAATCATCATTTCATGTATTTTATATCAAGATATATTGTAACCTAGTGTGTGTATCAAACTTCCTTCTCTTTGAATTTCACAAATTTTTTAGTTAAAAGGAAAAGGAAATTTGACAGAGGCAAGATTATGGCACTCGAAAGTGGTCAAACACATGTGTCTCAGTGTCATTGGAAATGTCACTAAGTGTGTCACTGACCTTGGACTCCAACCACCAGCTGAAGATATGGAAAGAATATCTTTATGGGATGCTCAACGGGCAGTGGAGAAGCATAGTAGCAAGAGAGCAATGGATTAGACTAGGATTAGACTCCATAACCATTGCTTGTGGTCTAGAGCCTTGTGATGATGAGCATGGCTGACTGATTTGCACTAGACTAAGATCTATACCATCTTCCATTGACTCCTTTGTTCTAGTATAAGGCCTAATTATCAGAACTAGTAAATGCACTCCACACCTCGATCACAGGTAACCACTCCAGGAAAATTGGTTGATGTTAGTGATGAGGAAGGCACCTCTAGCGATACCTTCATTACAACTTTCAATGGAGAAGGTAAATCTTGTGATAACTCCCCTACAATTTTCAAGTCTACTCTTCATGTCACAAGTTAGCCAATCAATTTCTACATAATCATCATTTCATGTAGCTTATATCAAGATATGTACCCTAGTGTGTGTATCAAACTTCATTCACTTTGAATTTCACAAATTTTGTCCCTTAATCAGCGAATTCAACTGGCAACATATAACCTCTTATGCAAGACCCAAAGAACACCATGTATAGGTAGAGTATTAGTACAAAAAGCATAACTCTTCTATAACATATATGTAAAAAGGCTACATACAATAAAAACCATAAATAAATTATGAGAGGGCTCTTGTTTTTGCCTCTTTAGATTGGTTGTTGACTCAAGCCTTGCATCTTATATCATTTGATGGGTGAATTATGGAATTTCTTAGACGATCACGTGTCATAATTATCATTGAGAGAAAATCACTTATTTTTCAGGACCATGTTGTAAGAAAATAGTACGCAGCGGAAGATAACAACAAAACGCAAGTACACGATGGAAAGCTGGAGAGAATATAAAAATTCTGATATACCAAACTGCTGATACAACTGATGGTTGGCTGTCCACCCGTGCGCTCTACAGACAGAGCTTCGATGGTGATCTAGACAGATGCTGGACGGAGGACTATGAGCGTGAAGAACTGGTGATCTGATGATAGGGGGTGGCCACTTATATAGTGTAAGTGGTTGACGGTCGGCCCTGTAATAGGCAGTCGGCCTAATAGACAGTCGGCCTGGAAGACCACCGACCCTTCAGAAAACATGCCGGCGGGCAGATGAAGGATCGCGCATAGGTCACACCGTCGGGCCTGGGGCTACCGGCAGCCCCCGGACCCTACCGCTGGGGGCTTTGCCCCCAGGCCCCCATCGGGGGCCTGCGCCCCCCGGACCCCCTGCTATCGGGGGGCTATCGCCCCCCCGAACCCCCCCTTTGTGCAGACGGGTATCTACTCTTGGCTCCTAAGCCGTCTCATAACCATCTGGTCTACTCTAAGACCCCTTTCAGTGTCTAAACTGGGGATCCCTCCCAATATTTGTTATTTTATCATGGCTTCTCCTCATATGGGGGCCTTACAACATTGGGTACACAGAATATTGGTGGGTTACATGAGAGGTGGACATTTGAGCTAACTCTAACACATGTAACCATACTTGTGTTTGAAGCATAAGTAATTGTTTTTAATCCATATCATTGAACGTGATGAATTGCACCTATAAATGTGAGTAAATATAACACGTCCACTAATCAAATTTGTAAATATTGGTGCTTCATTATCGTAACATTTACTGGTTGAGAGTAGAGGGCACAAGCTCAAGAAAGGGGTGTTCACTATGAAATTTGATGCCTCAGGCACACCTTATGTTTCTATGTGTGAGTGCTAGAGGCACAGTTAGGTGCCCACAAGCACAGTTAGGTGGTGGAGAGCCACATAGGATGATTGAGAGAATCTAGGAGCAGATTGAGGAGATGATTGTGGAGCTCTGAAGTCATCAGTGATGTCAGTGAGCATGTATGAGGTGCCTACTTAAAGACCTCACTCTTCTTCATTCTACAAGCAAGTAATGCAAGTATTCTGAGTTTGTGTCCACTCTTTGCTTTCCTTTCAGCCTTCCAACATGGTATCAGAGCCATTTGATCCCCCTTGAGCCCATTTCTGCCACATCATCATCTTCTTCTTCATCTTCTTCTTCTCCATTTTCCTCTTTCTTCCCAAAATCTTTGAGAGCTTGGTTCTTCACCTACAAACGACCATTGCCCAAACCCTTTGAGCTGGAAACTCCTCTAGTATGGGCAAACTTCCACCTGCAAGCAATTGAAGAAAAAACGTTTGTGGTGGCTACCATTCTCCAAACAGCGAATTTCTTCTGTTGCTTAATACTCCCTGCCTGCTTTGCCATTGCCTGAGCCCTCTTAGGAGTAGATGGGCGACCTCAAGACGAAGATTTTGAGCCATTTTTCAGGTCATTTGGTTCAGTAACGAGGGAGAAATTGTCAAAACTCAGTTTCAGCCTGTAGCAACTCTCCTGGGCAAAAGTGCGCACCATTTCGTCCAACCTCTGTGCTGGACCCTCTCTGGTATATGAGCTTTCTTTTGCTTCAAAAAGCCCTCTTTTCCTTGCTTTGAAGAGTGATCTACAAGCCCTCCAAGTTCAGCTTTTCAGTTTTGATAGTTTTGGACAAGTTTTTGAAGATGATGCTACATAAAATGCTACTCTAGCATTTCTATTTTTTTTAAGCTTTCAATAACTTCAGTACAAGTGTGGCTTCAGTTTTGTTTTGAATTACTAGACCTGGTTTTGATTGGAAAGTATTCATTTTAGCCACTTCTATGAAGCATGTAAGTGAAAGCATCATTGTTTAAAATTTGGTCACAAGACTTTGCTACATTAAATGCTTATATTTTGAAGCATTTCAGTTGTTATTCTAAGCCCTGTAAGAGAGAAGAAACTACCCAATACTTGGGTTAGAGCCTCTCATGGCTTGCTTATGCAAAATATGTGAAAAGCCAAAACATAAAGCAATGTCTTGTTATGCTACAAAGGATGAAAATGCCAACCTGACTTCCTTGTTGAAGATTGCCAAAACAATGGTTGCCAAAAAGGAAGCAACTACAGAGATCTACCCTCTCATGGAACTTTTATTTGAGTCCAAGTACAAGAAAAAGATGAAGGTCAGATACCTAAGATATGCTTCTCTACACAACTATGGAGATGACAAGATAATTGTTCTCTTGAAGGATATGACTTTTAGATCCACTTTTTCTATCATAGTACCATCTTATAAGGCACTAGACACTGCCCATGTGGTAAGACCTTGCCTTGACATGGATATTTTGCCTCCACAAGATGAGGCATCCCATGAAGATTATGCATTTTAAACATCTCTATGTATGCTCCAGATCTCTCTTTTTATGTCAAGGTACTCAGCCTGGATAGTCCTCCAAAATGAGTGAAAATAAACTATTGTGTTTTGTGTGTTTTGTAAACACCTCTGGTCACCTTATGATGTAGGCCATGTGTATGTTTTGTTCCATGGTACCTCCTGCAGACATTGTGTGCATGTACATGCAGGGGAGATAACCATTGGAAGGTCTTTTTGTATCCCTTTTTGTTTACCTTACACCCAAGGGAACCCTTGCTAGCATGAGAACCTAGCCATAGATTAATCCTTGACCACCATGAGATGGCATGAGAAACTATGAGACTAGATGTATCCTTGACATAGTCTGAGGCATTCCCTTGAAGGGGGGTTTGTTGGGATATCTCAAGGTGTATGCCTCAGGCACACCTTATGTTTCTATGTGTGAGTGCTAGAGGCATAGTTAGGTGCCCACAAGCACAGTTAGGTGGTGGAGAGCCACATAGGATGATTGAGAGAATCTAGGAGCAGATTGAGGAGATGATTGTGGAGCTCTGAAGTCATCAGTGATGTCAGTGAGCATGTATGAGGTGCCTACTTAAGGACCTCACTCTTCTTCATTCTACAAGCAAGTAATGCAAGTATTCTGAGTTTGTGTCCACTCTTTGCTTTCCTTTCAGCCTTCCAACAATTCTGGCATTTCTGGTTTTTTGAAACTTTCAATAACATCAATACAAGTGTGGCTTCAGTTTTGTTTTGAATTGCTAGACCTAGTTTTGATTGGAAAGTATTCATTTTAGCCACTTCTATGAAGCATGTAAGAAGAAGCATCATTGATTGAATATTGGTCACTAGTCTTTGCTACATCAAGTGATTATATTTTGGAAGCCTTTCAGTTATTTTTTGCCTTGTAAGAGAGAAAGACACTGTCCAATATCTAGGTTAGACCCTCTCATGGCTACCCTATTGAATCTAGAGAAGTTCAATGGAAAGGGCTTCCACACATGGCAGATGAAGGTGAAATTTGCATTGATGAGGGAGAACCTCTGGGGACTTGTCAAACCGACTCCAACCGCTTCTTCTATGGCCTCCAATGCTGGAGAATCCTCAACTCCGACATGACCGGCAAGGGATCCTACTAGAGAAGAAAAAGCATATGGTATCATTGCTCTTGCTTTAGGAGATGATTATATTCACCACATCTCTGACTTAGAGTCTCCTTCAGAAGCTTGGTAGAAGCTTGACATGATTTTTGGTGCTAGCTCTCACATCTCTAAATTATCACTTAAAATCTCTTTCTTTGAATTGAAGATGGTTAGTGGCACTACTTTGGCAGCTCATGTCAACTATATGCGGAGTCTTATGACTCAATTAGCTTCTATCAATTCTCCTATTACTTCAGATGATGCTATGGTAGTGTTACTTAAGAGTATGCTTGAAGATTATGATGACATAGTTACCACTTTGAAAAATCTTCCTAATCCTAATCTTCAAGGTATTATCTCTGCTCTCCAAGAAGAAGAAAGGCATATGGAGCTCAGGAAAGGCAATGACACTGTTTATGCTATAAAAGTCCAAAAGGGCAAGTATACCCCTTACTGTGGAAAGACAAATCACCTTTCAAAGGACTGCTTCAAAATTAACCCATGCAAACACTGTGACAAGAACAACCATAATGAGAAGTTTTGCAGAGCCAAAGGAAAGACAAAAAATGCAAATCTACTTTTAGTTGATGAGCCTCCACAAGATGAGGCATCCTTTGAAGATTATGCATTTTAAATCATCTCTATGTATGCTCCAGATCTCTCTTTTTTTATGTCAAGGTAGTCAGCCTGGATAGTCCTCCAAAATGAATGAAAATAAACTATTGTGTTTTGTGTGTTTTGTAAACACCTCTGGTCACCTTATGATGTAGGCCATGTGTATGTTTTGCTCCATGGTACCTCCTGCAAACATTGTGTGCATGTACATGCAGGGGAGATAACCATTGGAAGGTCTTTTTGTATCCCTTTTGTTTTCCTTACACCCATGGGAACCCTTGCTAGCATGAGAACCTAGCCATAGATTTATCCTTGACCACCATGAGATGGAATGAGAAACTATGAGACTAGATGTATCCTTGACATAGCCTGAGGCATTCCCTTGAGGGGGGGTTTGATGGGATATCTCAAGGTGTGCCCTCTCTCACCACACACACCTCCAATGGTCCTATCATCCCCTCCATCCTGCCCTTCCTATAAAAGTACCTAGCCCCCTATCCATTGCTGTGCAACATCTTTCCAACAGTTGGCTTGCCCTCTCCGCCTCCACCTCCCCACCCTTCACTTCCTAGTATATCTCATACTTACCCACTACCTCCCCTTCTCCACCTTTTGATGCATAGCTACTGTACTCCACTAGGTCGAGGCTCGCTTCCTTGAGTATCTATGCCGCTTTCTCGACCACCTCTCGCAACTCTTTTGCATCCATCTTGTCATCGCACATGCTTAGGAGGTTGTTCCTCCTCGCCACCTATGCAAACTATGGAGCCGTGTTGTAGAACCCCGTTACCGTTACAATGTCGCCCACTCGATGCCTACATAGCCTTGTGATCATTGCCAAATACGAATTTATTTTCAATTTGCACTCTAGATGCTACGATCACACTCATCACCTTGTTATGGAATTAGGCATTCTTGGCACACATATTAAACCAATTAATACAGGATTGATTATGTAAAAAATTGTGTATATATGTGATTACATGAGTGATTCATTGTTTGAAATTATGAATTTGTGCCTACGAAACAATTTCACAAGTTGTGCAATGTTGAAGCTAGCATGCAGTGTAACAGGAAAATATGCTACCTGCATACATCATCAAAACAATCTCGTACTCTTGTCCCACTTCCACTTGCTCCATTCCAATGAGACTTTTCTGTTCAGCGCAGTTCCATGTAATAGGCAAAAACTCCACGTATGTAAGATGTGGCACCATTGTGAATGAAATAGCCTCTGGTTTGGACCTCAGGTCCATCTTAATGTCGAGCCAAGCACATTCAGAGCACCTGTAGTCTCCACATACTAATGGTAACTATCCATAGTAGTATCTTAGCAAGGGCCAATAGGATGCCATCGGACCAGTTAGAACGCAGTGCACATACTTCAATGTTGGTCACAATCGCTTGACGATGTCGGACCAAGAAGACTTTTCACATTCCTTTCGAACAAACCTTGCAAGTTGTGGATTAGGTCAATATAGGACTTCGTGCATGGTTGCTCTTAAAATTGGGCTCGTGATCCTTGTGCTCAAGGTCCCTCTCTCAATATTTTTGCAGATATATGGCTAGACTTTCTCGAACATCTTGAAAGCCTGGATGATGCTGAAAGGGAACATAGATGAACACAATTCCACCTCTGTAGAGCGCATCAGTGCACAAACGAGGTGATAGTAGATAGATTGTTGAGCATCAGGCTCAAAGATCACTTCGTTTGGGCTCACAAAATTGACCATTGGATGGCACCTTTGGGTCTTATGTCTGAACGCGTCACTCCAAAAGTAGTTGGCAATCACACCGCCTGCCTTGATCTCACAGTTTGTGTCAAAACATTTGGGTGCATGGACAAAAGCCATGCATTTTCCTCTATCTGAGATCGGGTAAATCCTGCCAACACATACAAGTGTTTCAATCTTAAATACTAGGTAGGGCGAAGCACACAAATCTCTCATAAAAGTTTGCTTTTACAGGGTGGCATCCTTTGTGTTGTGTCAAAACTTAGAGTTGCCCAATTACGAGAAACAAAATTCATCCATTGGTGAGATGAGGTACATGTTTGTGATGCGAACCTATTTCTAAATGCTGTGCTCAGCCACATGTTGTCGATAGGGTGCTGGGATATGAGTTGAGTGGCTATAAACCTTTTAGGCTTTCCTGAGGATGTTTCGGAGTTGCATTACTCAGTGTACAACCACAACGAATTAGGCACCAATTATATCTCTTGGCTTGCTTTGAAGCTCTAACAATGCCATGCGTCACGTTCGTTCTTATATCAGACCGCAAATGCAATGACTTACATACCTCATGTTCAGGTGTATCACAGGATCACTGCACAATAAAGAGGAGCCTTTGCCATCACCACGCCACCTTGAGCAAAAATAATATGTTTGGTCACCAAGCCACCTTGAGTAAAAAAGAGATCTTCCAGCCATTGTCCCGCATGCCTTGAGGTTTAGTTTTTGAAGACTGCACCTTCATGATGGGCAACAAAAAATGGAAGGGCGATTAAAATAATCCTTTTTTCCATGACGATTTTGAACCACAAAAATAGTATTTTTTTGAAGACTAAACCCTCATGATGTTGAATACAAAATGAAAAGATATTTATAATAATCATGAAGATTTTAAACCATAAGAATAATGTTTTTGGAGTCTTTTCCATTTCTCCTTGTGTAAATTTTTTGTTTGTTTCTCTACTTGTTGATAATTGTGGCAAGACGCTTCCTAGTATGATTCTGCAATCAAAAAACTTTCAATATGTCTTTTATGTGATAAATCATGTCTTCATTTGCAGTGATGTAGGTTGGAAACTTATTTACAGTAATATGAACTCAACACAATTAGTAGCAAAATAACAAACTATGAGTGTAAAATATTGACTTAAAATTTGGCTATATTTGTTACATTTCCTTTTGTACCTTGGATTGGATAAAAATAATAATATGTTTGCTCACCAAGCTTGATTTTCCAAGCATTGTCTCACATGCAATGAGATTCATGAAGGACGACTATAATAATCCTTTTTTCCATGAGGAATTTTAACCACAAGGATAGTGTGCTAATTATTCTCCACTTGGTAATTATGGTAGCCTCATTTTGAAGGATGATTTTATATCACAAAAGTTTAAACGTGTCTTCTATGTGATAAATCATAGCTGCATTTGCCGCCACCGCTTGTAGCCCCTCTACATCATTAAGCCCTCCCCTGTTTTAATTCAAATTCTTTCCCCCCCTTATATTGAATTTTCTTTTATAAACCACCCCCCCTTCTCTTGCTTCTGTATAGACGTCCGTCTTGAATCTCTTTAGAACCTTCAAAGATTACTTCTCTAGAAGATCTTAGCGGATTCGTGCTACCCTTCTACACCAAGAAATCAATGAACAGTCCCAAAAGCCTGTCATTTGGAACACTTGGGACTAGAATATCGTTGACAATTTCTTGAGGATCAATCTCTCTCATAGTCCCTTGAATGCCACCATGTATCTCTTTACAAAGGGGAATAAGAGGACAATCATGATACCTTATTTATATGACTTTATTATCGTTCGTGACCAACCTCGAAAAGATCTAGTTAATAAATAGACTTCTTAAGTCCACCCCCTTGGCTAGTGTAACATATGGAGGTGCCTAATGGATAAAAACAAGGTGGCACAACCACTAACTCCCTGTACTAAAAAAAAGTAAAGTAATAGAAATTGACAATGAAATAAAATTTTTCAATAACATGTAAAGGGGAAAGACCACATGAGTAAATTGGGAGAGAAAAAAGAAAGTGAAAGTAAAATTCATATGGGGGAGGAAGATGAATGATAATGGAGGAGGTGAAAGAGGGTGAAGGTCTAATAAATATATGGTCCAAGCCATGGAATGGAGCCCATTGTTATACATTTAAAAGGCTTAACCTCTGCAAATTAAATACGAAATGAAGCTTAAGTACAATTAAGGTAGCCTAAACCTCTTTTAATAGGGTCAGCTTGACCAGATACTCATGAAGAAGGGCCATCGGCCTTGATTAGCAAAAAAGCTAGCATGAATGCATAGTTATTCTAGGGACAAAAGGAGGCAATCTTATGAAAGTGTTTCTAGATTATATATATCCCATTTGGCTAGGTGTTGCATTGTCAGATGTGAACACAGAAAAGGCATCCACTAATTATATGAAGATATTTGTGCAGTATTGGTGTCTTATCCATAGAGGAAGGTGTAGTGATGCAATACAATATGCTAATTGCTAGAACAGAGAGTGATGATAAATTGGGGATGCAAACCGTTGGGAGCATGTAGATTCAATAGTATGGAGTTGGAGCACAACAAAAGTTCCAAATAAATGAAGTAAGGTCAAAATACATTTAATTAAAAAATATTATTAATTATCTTAATTAATAATAATTAGCTTAGTTAATAATTATTATCTTAATTAATAATTCCTATTTTTAATTATCTTGATCAACATAATCAATTTAACAACTTTGTACTCAAGTATGTTAACTAAGTTGCTTAGAGCTTTGGAAAGGTAGGACTCATTGTAGTCAATCATCACATGCATACATGTGCAATGTTTTGTAATGGAAGTACCTATCATATACATGTATATTGAACAAATAGCACATCATAAACATGGAAACTAATCACAAAAGTAACAGTGAGTAGCATGCAAACCAAATCAACCTTAGCTCATATATTGCACACGAAAGCCTTTAGACTAATTCAATGCTAAATATTTTACAAATCGTGAGAAAACATGAAAGGAGCCACTAACATAAAAGAAACAAAACTTGATAACTTTAAGCAAGCTCCATTGGACAAAAAGGAGCACATTTCCTTCATCGGAAACCAATTTGGAGAGTTCCAATTTCATGAGATTTTCTCACTTTTCCTAATACGGTCTTACGTGCAAAATGATGGCGGTGCAGCTATCAGAGAACTACTAAGCGCCTTCAGAATTGCTCCCGACAGTTTCCCTTTGTTCGTAGAGAAAAAAAGGATAGAAGAAAAGCAGCATCATTGGGGCAGCTGAAGAGGGTCAAGCCCGAGGGTAAATTGTGCTTCTATAGCAATGCATCTATGCCTAAGCTCTAGATGAGGTTAAGGAATGTGTTTTAGTTCTTGGCCTAGGAGATGATAACACCTATTTCATTAATTTTGGACTTGTGCACTGTCCACATTCATTTTGTGAGATAATTTTTGATAAAACATTTAAAAAAAAGAGGCTCTTATAAAACAAAACATTGAGTCAAAAAGGAAGATTTTAAAAAATCAAATTAGAAAAAATGACGTGAGATGTTATTAAAACTAGAGTACATTAAAAATAGAGGACATCACATTGTTAAAAGAGACAAAAAGTAAGATTTTAAAAAATCAAATTAGAAAAAAAGGCGTGACATGTTATGAAAACTAGAGTACATTTCAAAAAGAGCACATCACATTTGTACAAGAAGTAGATCGTATAACTCAAAGCCATATGGTGTCAAAAAACACCTTAATACAGTCTCTCTTATCTTCTTAATCACCCAAAGTCTAGAAGATCTCATCATTGGTCTCTCTTATCTTCTCAACAACCTAGTCTTTCACTGCCTCCACAGTTGTATCCTCAACATAATTACATGCGAAGAAGAAATTTAAGCAATCACAAATTGTTCCTTTATAATTTCTCTGAGAGGCTCTTATTGTTCTCTCAGCATCCGCATCAAATCGCCCATGACGAGAGCTACGATAACGCAGGTTACTTAAGAAGTCTAAGAGATCTTGTCGTGCTTTCATCATACGTCTTAAAAGTCTTTCACTCTCTGCTATCTTGAGAGTCTCATCCCTCTCTGCGTGCCTTTGTGCATCAAATTCCTCTCTCTCCATGTGTGTCAAAGGAGAACCTTGTCGAATTCTGGCCTCTCTTTGTGCTCCTTGGTTAGCAATCCATTCTTTGAGATTGTTAATTCCGAACTCCACATCTTCGACAATGCCAAGGACATCCATGGGTGGGGAGATGATAAAGAAAGGGAGATGGACTACGATGCAAGAAAGAAGAGAGTGTCTGTGGAAGGACTAGGATGGAAGAATACAAGTTAATGAGAAGCACTAGGATGGATGAAAGAAGAGAGTGTTTGTGGAAGAACTAGGATAGAAGAATACAAGTTATCAGGATGGATGAAAGAAGAGAGTGTTTGTGGAAGGACTAAGATAGAAGAATACAAGTTACTCAGAAGGACTAGGATGTAAGAAATAAGAGAGTGTTTGTGGAAGGACTAGGATGGAAGAATAAAAGTGCACTAAGGCACGATGTGTTCACTATGATAAGGATAAGGGTTGGAATAAAGTGAGAGGCACGATGTGTTCACTATGATAAGGATAAGGGTTGGAATAAAATTTTGCGGAGCATTAGGAATGCTCTACTTTAAGTGAGTGGAGATGATAAGGATAAGGGTTGGAATAAAGTGAGAGGCGCATTGGGAATGCTCTACTTTAAGTGAGTGGAGACTATCCAACTGAATAAAATTCTCATCACACAAGGATTTATTTCCAAATAATCACATCATCACACATTCATATCATAAAATTGTGTGCATGAAGAAATATATTACAAATATTACATCATCACATATTCATATCAAAATTCTCATCACACAAGGATTTATTTCCAAATAATCACATCATCACACATTCATATCATAAAATTGTGTGCATGAAGAAATATATTACAAATATTACATCATCACATATTCATATCAAAATTCTCATCACACAAGGATTTATTTCCAAATAATCACATCATCATACATTCATATCATAAAATTGTGTGCATGAATAAATATATTACAAATATTACATCATCACATATTCATATCAAAATTCTCATCACACAAGGATTTATTTCCAAATAATCACATCATCACACAGTCATATCATAAAATTGTGTGCATGAAGAAATATATTACAAATATTACATCATCACATATTCATATCAAAATTCTCATCACACAAGGATTTATTTCCAAATAATCACATCATCACACATTCATATCATAAAATTGTGTGCATGAAATAATTATATAAATATCATTAGTAAATGCCACTTAAGTAATAAGTCACAAATTGGTGTATAATCAACAAAAACTACAAACACAACATCATACATGCATCACAACTCTTCTGATGCTTCTAGTGGAGATATGGCAACTCTTTTGATGCTTCCAATGGAGGCTGTGGTGCTCTAGATGTACACTCAGTCTCTACTTCTTCTGTAGTATGTAGTGCTTTCGGAGTAGACTCAGTATCCTCTTCCTTAAATGCAAGCGGAGGCTATGGCAACTCTTCTGATGCTTCCAGTGGAGGCTGTGGTGCTGTAGGTGTACACTGGGTCTCTACTTCTTCTGTAGTGTGTAGTGCTTCATAGTAGACTCAGTCTCCTCTTCCTTAAATGCAAGCTCTGATATTGCTTCCGTTGCACGTTGTATTCTAATGGCATCAATTAGGTCTCGAATGATTTCAGCCCTAAACAATTGTATATCCTTCTCTGAATATTTGAGCTCCAAAGAGTCTTCCGATGAGATCTGTGGCTTAAGTGAGAAAATTTCTTTGAAAATCAACATGCAGTTGTAGGCAACTCTTCACCCACAACTATGTCCATCTTCCTGCTCTACTACTAAATGCTTTTGGAAGTCTACCGAGTCTTTGTTTTGTCCTGTTTCTCTGATAGCAGATACCAACTTCTCAATCGACCTGCTCATCATGACATATTAAAAAAACTTAGTGTGTCTATTACATAAGGTACATAATATATAAGTAACAACAGATTAATAGAATACTTACTTTGCACTAAGCCATGAAAGCCTACAATTGAGTTAACAAACCAACAATAGTTTGTCTTCAAGGTCCCAAACCACCAGACTCCAATGTTCCCTACACGAATAATTAAGAACCATTATTATTTAACACAATGTTGCCAGTATAAGATGAAAATAAAGGTTGCCATGATACTTACATCTCATGATATGCCATAAATGGGACTCGCATGACATGTAAAATGTAAAGGCTGTAACAATTTACAAACATTGGCTATTGTCTTTCTGCTATCGCTAAGTATAGGAGAAAGGAGGGAATCCAACATATACACACAGTTTTGTATGACTCTACCAAATCGTGAGATAACTATACTGCACCAACAAATAAATGAATATTAGCTTATTAGATTTAATCAAAATATTGAATTATCAAGCAGAGAAAAAGTTTGTATCAAACCTGAGAATGGCCATCATAACGTTGTTATTGACCTCATTTGAAGCTCTAGAGAGAATTGAAATCTCCTCTCCCCCAAATTCAAGATACTGAGGTCTATGTTGAATCATAACCCTAACATTAAAAGAGCTTCCCAATTCTTCCAATGAAGTCATGTTTGTAGAGTTGAGGTCTTCTATCCTTTTTGACTCTTTGACGGCATTCATTTTGCAATCAATGATTGCTCGAATGGTACATGTTATAAATGCATAGAGATGCAAATCCGTATATGTTGATAGTGTGGTGTCATTTTGTATCTCAAAAATTTAACCAAGTACCAAAAAGCAATTGTAGCCCACCCTCCATCCACAATTATAGATGTGGCTATTCTCTTGATGTGATACCTGACATGTTATATACTCTATTTGTTGTGCCAAGTCACATTGCCGCATTACTATGTCGATAGCACTTTCGAGCTGATCTGCACATCAAAACATATAACAACAGTGAATATGTGCATTGCATGTCAATCTACATGTCAAGAAGTGACAACAAGTGTAGTCTATACTTACTCTAACATATTGCCATGGACGGATGTCATTGAGTTGGCAAAGAAGAACTTTTTCGCAAGGATGTCCACGACTACCAGACTCCAATGTGAGCTGCATTATCAATAAAGAATAATTACTGTGTTTGAGACAATTCTAGCAATGCAATAGAAAAAACAAGTAGGGTTTGATGCTTACTTCTCATAATATGCTGTAAAAATAACTCGTGCATCATTCATAGGAACGTGCTTCAACCACTTGCAAACATCCTCTATGGTTTCTTCTTTGTTGCTAAGCACTTCCAAAATACGAGGATCAAGGATATATGAAACGCTTTGTACATTTTGCAGAAAATTTGCTATAACATTGCTATATTTAAAAAAAAAGTATTAGCTTCTTGGGTTTAATCAAAACAAGCAAAGTATAAAGCCAAGGAAAAGGCTGCATCAAACCTGAGGATGGTTGTAATGACTTTGACATTAACCTCATTCTTAGGATTCAAGAGGATTGAAATCTCTTCTTCATCAAATTCAAAAAAATGAGGTGGTTATCGAATTAACAACATAGCGGTGAATGAACTTCCAATCTGCTCCAATAAATTCATATTTTCATGACTCATCTTATTGAGAGAGTAGTCTACATCGTATTCTTCTTCACTTGCTATGTCCTCCATATCCTCCTTCTGCCATAAAAATATAAAAAAGTTATGCGATGTACACATCCCAAATAAAGGCTTAAATAAGCAAATAAGGTTTCATACATGCTTTCATTAGAGTGAGTCTCTCCTCCGCTTGGAGGAAAAATTTTAAAAAGGTTTCATACATGCTTTCATTAGAGTGAGTCTCTCCTCCTCTTGGAGGAAAAATTTAAAAAGTTATGAGATTTACACATCCCAAATAAAAATAATGGTTTAAATAATCATAGAAGTATAAAGATAGCATGCTTTCATTAGACTCAGTCTCTTCTCCTCTTGGAGGAAAATATAAAAAAGTTATGAGATTTACACATCCCAATTAAAGGCTTGAACAAGCATACAAGTATAAAGATAAGGTTTTATACATGCTGCAATGTAGTCATATTTTCAGGTTGTTTCCCAATGGTAGTAATTAGACGCTGAATACTCTCAGCCCGAAATGCTAGCAGATCGGCTTCTGTATATGATTCCATTTTGACTGGTAACTCCAAACCAAAAATCTCTCTAAGAAACAACATGCAAACCATCTGCATTGTGCTTGATCTTATAAACCCACTTACAACCAATTGCATTCTTGCCTTTAGGCAAAGGCACCAATTCCCATGTAGCATTAGCATCCAAGGCATCCATTTCTTCATCCATGGCTTTCTCCCATTTTTCATTTCCCATGGCTTGCTCAAAAGAAGTGGGTTCTGGTTCCTGTATCACTTTGACCATATAGGCATAGTGAATGGCTGTAAATCCATCATATTTCAGCCTATCCACAGGATACCTAACCCTGGTGGACCTGCGCAAAATAGGCTCACTTCCAGGTGCTCTCAAAACATCCCTGGTCTTCCTTACTCCAGGTGTAACAACAGAATGAATACCCAACTCATCATCAATGCTCTATTCTGAGCCATTGGATTCACCATCCACATAAGAGTGACCTGCATTCACATCAACCATGGGCTGATCTACCTTCTCTTTTCCTTTTCGTGATACCTGCGTACCACTATCTGCATTTCTTTGAGGAGATTCTCTTGATCTCAATCTACCTGTCCATGGTGAAGTATGTGAACCACTGCTAGAGGACACTGCAGGTCCACTGATATTTTGTGATTGCTGCTGTGAATTCTGTGCAGCATTACCATTTTGTGCATCTACATCAATCATCACATTTACTGGTTTATACCAGCTGCTCATCTCATCAAAAACAACATCTCTGCTCACTGTGAACTTACGTGTAGAAGGGTTATAGCATCTATACCCTTTCTGCTACAGAGAATAACCAATAAAGACGCACTTCTCAGCTTTTGGATCCAACTTGGACCTCAACTCATATGGCACATGGACATAAGCAATGCAACCAAAAATCTTCAAATGAGAAATATCTGGTTTCCTACCAGTATACATCTCCTCTGGCGTCATGCCATGTATTGCTGCAGTGGGAGTCCTGTTATAGACTGCTGTAGCAACTGCTTCAGCCCAATAATAATCTGGTAGATCTTTTTCATTTAGCATAGCCCGAGATACCTCTCCAATATGCCTGTTTTTTCTTTTTGCAATTCCATTTTGCTGTGGGGTATGACTGCATGAATATTGCTGCTTTATACCATGCTCCTGCAAGAACCTTGCAAACTCATTTGAGAGGTACTCTCCCCCTCCATCTGACCTTAGGCATTTTATTTGCAGGCCTGTTTCTTTTTCAACCATAGCTTTGAAAGCTTTGAAGTGCCCAAACACTTCACTTTTCTTTTTCATAAAATACACCCAGAGTTTTCTGTTGAAGTCATCAATAAATGTGACAAAATAGTGACAGCCTCCAATAGATGCAGCTTTTGTAGTCCACACATCAGAGTGGATTAATTCCAATGGCTTTTTACTCTCTTGAACATGCCTAGGAAAAGGTTTCCTTGCCTATTTCCCAAATTGACAGGCTTCACAAATCTTGTGCATTTCTGCAATCTTGAATTTTGGCAATCTTGCAACAATATTTTGGGCTTGCATTGATTTTAGTCGCTGTATATTAACATGACCAATGCGTTTGTGCCAGATATCAATATCTGCAACTACACTGGTCCCATGTGCAAACATTGCTGCACTCAATTCAGGCATGTCTGCATCCAACGTAAACATCCTGCCCTTCTTCTTTCCTTTTGCTATCAAGCGACCGTTATTTTTCATATCCTCAACAAAGCATCCATGAGGATTAAATCTAACCTGCAAGCCTTGCTCAACCATTTGACCAACAGAAACCAGGTTCTTGGTGATGTTCGGGACATGAAATACATCAGACAAGTATTTCTTTTTCCCATCCTGCATAGACAAAGGAATGTTGCCAATCTGCACAATAGGATGTGTAGTATCATCACCAGTCTCCACAAATCCTGGTTTTTCCATTTTTCTTGCATCCTGCATCCATTCAGCGTGACCTATCATGTGGTTTGATGCACCCGAGTCAACATACCACACATCATTGCTTTCTTCTGCACTTGTTACAGAATTTGTCATATGCTGCACCATAAACAAATGCTCATTTCTGTCATCGCCCTGTCTACTAGAGGATGCATAATTGCCTTGCTGCAATTTTCCACTCATAATGTCATTCTGCTTTTTGTAGCAGTCTTTAGCCATATGACCCATTTTGCCACAATAGTAGCATTCAACATTGCTGTTTGCATTTTGGCTTCTCTGCCATCCACCACGGCCTCTTTGGCTCCCCCTGCCTCTAGAGTTACCACGTCCTCCTGCATAGGACTGGTTTTCTTGCGTTTGCTACATATTCTGATTTCTACCACGGCCTGCAGATCGGCCTCCTCTACCTCTGCCTCTACCTCTGCCAGCATTTGAGTAGAAGACAGTTTCTTTTGAAGTTCCTGCTGAAGAAGATGCACCCCCATTTCTCTGCTCTTCAGAAATTAGAAGAGCAATCAACTCCTCAAAATCAGGAAAGTTTTCACAGACGGCAATGGATGTCCGGAACTGTGCATAATCCTTTCCTAGACCATTCAAGGTCACAGAAACCAAATCATCATCATCCACTGGTGACCCAATGGAATCAAGTGCATCTGCAATTTTCTTCACTTTCATGTGGTAGTCATTTATGCTCAAATTTTCTCTCTGCACATTGTGCAACTCCTGTTTGAGTTGCATTTTCCTGGCTTGCGTATTTGTGCTATACATTTTTGCCAAAGTATCCCATGCCTCCTTTGGCGTATTTGCATCTTGAATATGCACAATCATGGAGTCCGAAATACTGATAGACAGCCAGTACATAACTTTCCTGGCTCTCTCATGCCATCCTTTGAATGCCTGCATTTCCTGTTGACTGGGAACATTAGGAAGAACAGGTTCTTCTTCATTTCCTGTAATGAATTCCCAATAGCCTTTTCTCATCAAGAAATTCGTCATTCTAAACTTCCATGCCTGGAAGTTGTTCTTGTCAAGCTTTTCAGTGACAATTTGTGAAAGAGAATTAGATGCCATTACAGAACACTGCAAAATATTCTGTCACTGCAAAAAACACAGCTTTTGCCTCACACGGGCAGATCTACAAAACTGACGAAAGTGGTATTTCACCACACAGTCACTTCCTAGTGACGATTTTGTAGCAACAGGCAACAGGCATGAATCTGCAACTCCCAATATCTCTGCACATAGGCATATGATGCAATTTTTGCGGCACCTTTCCACCGACTAGCCGCGCAATGGTCGCGCAGCAAAAAACAGGGCCTTTTTTTGAGTGCCTGCGAAGAACTTCCGCCTTCAAAACGGGCCCCGAAACGGCCTCAAATCAGAAAAATAAAGTCACTGAGGGCTTCACCTTCACCCGCAGCATATACTGCGCTCTCGCCACACCGCGAAGGGCGTCTCAATCTGAAATAGTGCACTCCTGCACTTCTGGCTGTGCTACCTGCAGAGATTTGCTCCCAAACTCGAAATAGGAAAGCAACACTTGTCCTCTTACCAGGACACCACGAACTTGGCTTGCTTTCTTGAGCTCCTTACCACGAACAAGGCTCTGATACCATGTGAAGATTGTGGGAGAGAGGGAAGGAGTCTCACTTGAGGCTTTCTCACATGCACAATGGGGGAATACACACGAAGGTGCAGGCTGAAAAACAGTTTTCCTCTTCTTAGTTGTGTAAGCCAAAAGAACTCACGTACAAAGAAATAGAAGAACCCTATATGTGGGTCTCAAACCAAACTCAACTAACTAAGGTGGCATACTAACTGAGCCACAAACTATAGTAGATAAGGATAGCTGTCATCCAGCTATTATTCGTGGGCGGTGTACCAACCGCATCTCCAGCTACTAACAAGTCGGTGACATAAGTACACAACGGTCACCCTGGCATATCTCGAGTGGAGCTCGATATCTCAACAAGCGATTCAATCTCTTGAATCATTCTTTTTGTGTATGCGGAGTCCCAACCCTAATCACTCCTTACAAAAGAACATAAGAGGGAATTCAAATAATTTGAGATTGATGCTAGAAGAGCAAGATATTCCCAGGTCCATACATTATCAAAAAAACAACTATGGAAGTCCTGCAAAAAGTGGGAGTCTCTTGCTTACCATGATGGAGAATTTGCTACCGGCAGGTTGGGAGGTCACCTTGTGTAGGATGGGATATTTATTTGAGGATCTCCTCAAAAAAGGCAACTCCACAAATATTATTGAAAATAAGCATTTCATGGCTTATTTCTAGCTTCAAGCAGATCTAACCATAGGCTATGAAAAAGAGATAGACCACAAGGACACTGATGACATGGATGATTACCTTGAAGATCATAATGTCCCAGTTGATGATGATGAAAAGATGGACTTACATGACCCGTTCACAGAGAGGTTGGTGGATGAAGACAAACATGATGATGCCTTCTTTGATAATTATGGCTCGCAGGGTTATGAAAAAAGGCCACTACAACAATACTTAGTGGTATGAACTCTCTATTTCTCAACTAAATACAATTTTTTAAATAACATTTAAATTTAAAGATAATGAATCTAATCTCTCATATTTGTTTACAGGCAATAGAGGGAGAAGAAATGGATGAAGTCAATATCGAGGCACTCCCTTCTACTTCAACAATGCAACCACCTCTAAATTTGATTGAAGAATCAAATTTAGCTGCATTGGATAAAATGGAGAGCTCATTTGAAGTTAGGATCGTTTTGAAATGAGAACCTCAGTATTTAAGCTTTGGTAGAGAGGAGGTTTCAATCCTCTCCAATGCTTTAAAAGAGGTTAATGACAATGTTATCTTGGCCATTCTCAGGTAACGTTTGTTTATTTATTGCTACTTCAATGAGCTAACATTTGTTTATTTATTCACAGTGTAGTTATATATCAGTTTCCTAGTGCAGAATGCAAATCAATTCTATGAGCTAATGTTTGTTTATTTCTTGGTGCAGTGTAGTTATTTCTCAGCTTCCTAGTGTAGTGCAGCATCGTGTCTACATGCTCGATGCTCTCCTTTCTTCTATTCTTAGCTCTCCTCAAAAGACGATAGAAGATGTTTGTACCTAGTTAAGCCCTTTGAATTTAGATGGGGTGCAAGTCATCTTAATGCCTTATCATGAGGCGTAAGTATCAACTCTAACCTTATTTTTACTATTTCTTTGGCAAGTTTGTGTAAAACAATAATCATTTTTATTCTGGTCGTGTAGCTCACATTGGAGTCTGATCTTCTGGGACCTTGAACTCAACCGTTTATGGTTTGTGAATTCAATAGAAGGCTATCATGCCAACTCCCCAAGGTAATTATTCTCTTAATATTTTTGATACTTTCTTATTTTGTATCTTATGATCATGACATATTAATATATTTAATATGTCATGATGGATAGTGCTGCATATCGGCTAGTATCTGCTGTCAGAACAACCATGGAGCAACAAGATCAAGTAGAATTCAAAAGACGTCTGCCAGTGGAGCAAAAACATGGACACAGCTGTGGGTGGAGAGTTGCCTACGTTCTGTGAATAGATACAAGGCAAGATTAGTTGTCAAGGGGTATGCACAGACATATGTGTTAAGGGCAAAAGCAGCAACAGCAAAGAGGAACTAGGGGGGGAGTCCTTAGATCATTAGTCCTTAGATTATTATCATTAATACGTTGTATCTAGTTTATAGTGAGATATGAAAAGACGGAAGTTCTAGGGGCAGGCGGAGAACTGAATAGGCACAGCAACCGTCACGGCAACCGTCACGGCAACCGTCACGGCAACCGTGAGGGAGTTATGTGTGCCGGTTAGATAAGAGAGAAGAGAGCGATCATTCAGGGGGATCATTGGGGCTCATTGATGAGGATCGGAGCAAGGATCAGTGTGATCAGAAGAGGAACATTGTTATGTATCAGAGAGTACGGTGTTGTACTGCTCGGAGAAATGTAATACAGAGATTCTATTGCATCTACCTTATTGTTTTATCATGAATGATTCTGTCGATCACTGTTCTACTCTATGAATTTTCATACGCAGTTCTGAAGTACGATTACGCATGTAAATCTGTCGCAGTAGTGCGTTTCGAGTTAGTCTTCAGAGTAGAGAGGGCTAACACTTTGGCAACCATGGAAGATTTCCATGTTTGTCGCGGTGGATACCCCGGAGAGGTTGGCTGCTCCCCATCTGTAATACTCTAATTCCTCGGTGCGTGGACTAGCGCATGAATGACGCTGGGAGTGAGCCAGGGGGAACATCGCGCTCTCTGGCATGGCCTCGGGAGCCTGCAACTCCAGTATCGGCACGTACAACCCGCGAGGAACGGCATGACAGATATGTGGCTCAACGTGATCTTCTCTTCGGCTTCTTCACGGATAGTGAGAGTAGTAGCCGCTCTGACACACCTCCGCTGATCCCAGGAGAGGAAGGTCCAGTCGTCTCCGGTGTTCAGGAGGAAGGCGAATCCTCCGGACGCAGTAGCCCGTTCGATTTAACAGGTACTCCTCCGGAAGACGAAGCGTCACCGTTGCGGAATTCCCCACCACCGAGTCCCAGCAAACGGCGGGGTGGTGTGCCTGCAGGAAGCGGAGCCCCAGGTCCGTCACCAGATCCCGGTAGGGGAGGTGGAGGCGGTGGAGGCGGAGGCGGGGGTGGAGTTCCGGCGGTAAGTAGCGCGGCTATTCCACCACTGGTACCCAGGATGACGGTGAAGTACCCCAAGTTTTCGGGACGGGATAAGGAGGATGCGGATGCACATATACTGTCATTTGAGATGGCATGGATGGTGAATACGGCTCCACCAGTGCAGGCGACAGATCTTATGAAGATGGCGACTTTCATCCCGACACTGCAGAAGCAGGCGGTAGTATGGATCGCGCAATATGGAGCTACCCATTTCGCCACGTTTGATCTACTGCGGGATGCCTTTTTGCTCCGGTTTCGGGAGGACAAGACCCGTGTTCATGTCCTGGCCAAACTGGGGAAACTGGAACAGAAGAACCAAGAAGTGGAGGCGTATGCGGCCAGGTTTCGGTCGTTGATCCGCCGCCTCGATGTAGCAACTACCCCGGCAGTCCCCATCCAAGATGCTTACTTCATGGAGGGGCTGAATAAAGGATTGAAAAGGTCCCTGGCATCGTTGGATCTGGAAGCTCTTTCATTGGAAGAAGTCGTCCAAGCAGCGGTGAGGGCGGAACAAGTCCTGTTTACTTCCAAGGGAAGGAAAGGAAAAGTGAAGTATGAGGAGGCTGAGGGAGACTCCGATACCGATACTGAGGAGGAGTCGGATCAGTCGGATGAGGAGGAGGACAAACGTTCCATGAGGCGGAAGGCTAGAAAAGCGGCAGGGAAGTTATTTCCGGAAGGATCTGCTGCCGGAGCCAAAAGCCGGGATAATGGAATAGGGTCCTCTTCAAAACTTCGCAAGGATACTTGGTGTAATCGGTGCCGGAATGCAGGACACTTAGCAGAGGAATGCGGTTTGAATGAGCGGTGGTGTGCGATTTGCCAAACAGCGACGCATACCACGGAGATCTGCCGCTATAACGCACGAATGGCCCCGACACCAGCGGTGGAGGCGGTAGTTGCGGCACCAGCCGCAGCACCAGCCGCACCGGCGAAAAGACCTTGGCGGCCGAGAACGGCTGGAACAGGTGCAGATGAACCAGCAGGGGAACGGACGTTCCTATGTTTTTATTGCAATCAACCCGGACATCGAAAGGTAGATTGCGAATTATTCAAGCGCCACAAGGCGGAAAGGGAAGCAACCCGGGGATCCGGAGAAGGCAAGTCCGCACCAGCAGTGAATGCGGTTCTGATTATCAAATGCGATGATGCCAGTCCGCAACAGGATAGCAAGGAGCCTAGTCCGAAGTCCGAAGAAGTACCGGAAGTACCGGCGGGTGTCCCTGTTGAAGGCAAAGTGGGAGGAAGTGCGAGCGGAGATGTGCTCGTGGTCACACGATCCCAGGAAAAGGTGCGGGAATACAAGGCCCCGCAAGAGAAGGGGAGACCTCCGGCGTTGGACTGGCAGGCACAACAAAAGGTGCGGTCGACGGTCGGTGAATGGGTCCAGAAAACCCCAACGGTGTTACCTAGACCTAGCGCGGAAAAGGCAGTCTCGGTGATGGAGAATGGTGCGAAGGTGGCAAGGCGCCTGCAAGGAGACCAGCCAGAAGCGACTTGTCTACCTACCAGTCAGAAGGACAGCCTGATGACCGGCGAGGAGGGTGTTGAACCATATGATTTATGGCAGGATTTGCGGAAACAGCAAATACACATGACAATGGAGCAATTGTTAGCATTGGTACCCAATTTTCGGAGTTCTCTCATCAAACAATTGACGGAACCAGTCAGGGCGATGGAGTCGGAGATGGAAGCGGTAACAATGGAAGTGTCGTCAGACGGATCTGCAAAGCCTGAAGCGGAAGAACAGCCTCCTGTTTTTGACGAAGTAGTCTCGGTAATTTCCGTAACACTGGAGAACAGCCGTGTGGGAGGGGTGTTGCTGGACGGAGGGTCTGGGGTCAACATCCTGTCCGAACAAATGCTGGTGCCATTGGGTATCACAAAATGGGAATCCGCACCCTTCGCCGTTCGGATGGCAGACCAACGGAGAGTGCAGCCGTTAGGATTGCTCCGTGGATATTGAAAATGGAGGTTTGCGGCGTGAAGTTCGAAATCGCTGCGGTGATTCTTCGGATGGAGGATATTAGCGGGTCATACCCGTTATTGCTCGGAAGACCGTGGTTGCGGCAGGCCCGTGTGAAACAAGACTGGCAATCCGACCGCATCACCATTCGGAAAGGAAAAAAGAAGCTGAAGCTCTCGGTACATACCAAACAAGGGCTGAGGACACCATTCCGACCGACGATGGCGGAAGGTATCCATATGATGGACGGAATGGGGGTCGAAGAGGAGGATGACTACTTCAGTAGGAATACGGAGCTGGTCAGCTTGTTCGAGGTCGATGTGGTTGCCGTTTTAAAGCAATATCAGCATCAGATTCCCTCGGCTACGCAGGAGTCATCCAGTTCCACTAAAGAACCAGTCGAAGGGAGTCTACCGGAAGGCACAGGAGACATGCCGGACGAAGCGGGAGTGGTGGAGGCGGAAAGAGTTTTCGAGCAGGAACTCCGTCGCTCGCGGAGGGTCAAAGAAGACGAGCTGCTGGATCTTAACCTCGGGACGGAGGAGGAGCCAAAGAACGTCCGTGTCAGTGCAAAGCTCGATAAAGGATTTCGGGGAAAATTGGAGACATTGCTGAAATCCTTCAGAGACGTGTTCGCCTGGGACTACACAGATTTGCTCGGCATCGATCCCAAATTCTATCAGCACAGGATCAATCTGCAGAAGGATGCGATACCGGTTCGGCAACAACGGTATCGAATGAACCCGAACTATGCCCAGAGGGTGAAGGAGGAGCTGGACAGGTTGCTAAAGGTCGGGTTTATCTGTTCGGTTGACCGTGCAACGTGGCTTTCGCCAATAGTGATTGTTCCGAAAAAGAATTTGAAGTTGCGGGTCTGTGTTGACTACAGAAAGCTTAACGCGGCGACAATCACGGATCCGTTTCCATTGCCGTTTAATGATACTATGCTGGATACAGTGGCAGGTCACGAGATGTATTCTTTTCTGGATGGCTTCAGTGGGTATAACCAAGTGCAGATGGCACCAGAAGATCGAGAGAAAACAGCCTTCATCACGGAGTGGGGAGCATTTGTTTTCCTGGTGATGGCATTTGGGCTAAAGAATGCTCCGGCAACATTTCAACACATGGTCCAAGAAATATTTCATGATTATTTACTAATCTTTATGCAGGTATTTCTGGACGATTTCAGTGTTTTTGGGAGTCGCGAGCAGCACCTTGAGCATCTGAAGAAATGCTTAACCCGGTGTAGGGAGGCACGGTTGTGTCTGAACCCTATGAAATGTGCATTCGCCGTGGGTAGCGGTATGCTGCTGGGTTGCATTGTCTCGGCGGAAGGCATTGTGGTAGATCCGGCGAAGGTCGAAGCGATCCGGCAGGCAAAGGTTCCTGGCAATGGTAAGCAGCTCGGGAGATTCCTAGGGCAGGTTAAATGGCACAGCCGAATGCTGCGGTATCTGGCGGATGTCGCGACACCACTGTATGACCAACTCAACAAAGTACCGGTAGTCTGGTCTCCTGCTTGTGACTTAGCTTTTCGACGGCTCAAACTGATGTTGGCGACAGCACCGGTGGTTCAGCCGCCAGATTGGACGAAGATGTTTCATGTCTTCGTGGATGCCTCGGACGTGGCTATTGGTAGTGTCCTCATGCAGGAAGCGACAAGCAAGTGGTTCCGACCGGTGTATTATGCAAGTCGCAGGTTGTCAAAAGCCGAACGGAATTACTCTACGACGGAGCGGGAAGCATTGGGGATGATTTATTCCGTAACAAAGTTTCGTCACTACCTGTTGGGGAATCGGTTCACGTTTCATGTGGATCATTCCGCCTTGTTGTATTTGGTACACAAGCCCGAGCTCACTGGAAAGTTGGCCCGGTGGATGCTGCTTTTACAGGAGTTCGACTTCACGGTGGTCCATCGACCAGGAAGTACACATGCCGTAGCGGATTACCTTTCGCGGTTGGAATCTGGCGAAGACCCGATGGGTGTGGAAGACGATTTTCCGGATGCCCAGCTGTTCGAACTGGAGGCGGTGGTACCGGCAGCTCCAAAGACATGGTACGACGACATGTTTCACTTTGTCGACACGGGCCAGATGCGCGACGGAATGTCGCGAGACCAGCGGAAACGGCTCGCGCTCAAGAGCAGAGACTTCCGGATCATTGCTGACCAATTGTATAAGCAGGGGCTGGATGGTGTGTTGCGACGGTGTGTGTACCCACATGAGCAGGAGGTCATCCTGGAAGAGGCTCACCAAGGAATCAGCGGTGGACACTTCGCAGGAGAAGTAACCGGACGGAAGGTACTCCAAGGAGGTCTGTGGTGGCCAACATTAATGGGGGATGCGCATAGGTTCGTCAAAAGATGCGATGTGTGCCAGAGGTTGGGCCAGCCATCAGGTCGGGACCGGATGCCGCATAATCCCATACTGGCCCTCGAACCGTTCATGAAGTGGGGGCTGGACTTTGTAGGTCCGTTTTCGCCTCCGGCGCGGAGGACAGGTAATCGGTATATCCTGGTGGCGACGGATTACTGTACCAAATGGGTGGAGGCCAGAGCACTGAAGGATAATTCGGCAAAGGCTGTGGCCAGATTCCTTTATGAAGCCATTATGACATGATATGGATGTCCGGTTGAGCTCGTCACGGATCAAGGTGGGCATTTCCTTAATGCGGTGTTACGGGAACTGGTTACCCGGCACCTAATCATTCATAAGAAGTCCACAGTGTATTACCCTCAGGCAAACGGACAGGCGGAGTCCTCGAATAAGGTGTTGCTAGTCATTCTGAAAAAGCTGGTCAATGAAAATCGGACAGATTGGGATGAAAAACTTTACTCCGCATTATGGGCGTTCCGGACTTCCTATAAGGTTGCGATGGGGTTCACGCCATTCAAGTTGGTTTACGGAGTTGAAGCAGTGGTCCCCATGGAATTCCTAGTACCGAGTCTGCGGATTGCAGCGGCAGAGAAATTGGGCTGGGACGAGTCCATAGACCGGAGGATTGAACAGCTGGATCGGCTGGGTGAGGAGCGGTTCAACAGTGCGTATCTTGCACAGGTAGTCCAGGACAGACGAAAGGTCTGGGTGGACCGTCATTCAAAGAAGAAGACCTTCAAACAGAGAGATGCCGTGATATTGTTTAACACTCGGATGGGTCCGCATCCGGGTAAGCTGAAGTTACGGTGGGGAGGTCCGTATTGGGTGGTGGAGCATTATGGTGACGGCACGTTCCGATTAGGAACACTACAGGGGGAGCTGTTGCAGAAACCGGTAAATGGATTTCGTCTCCGACCATATACAGGGCCCATGCCACCTTACCCATTTCCGGAGAAACCACCTGTGATGATCATTTCCAATGCATTTGTAGCCATTTCAGTGGAGAAACCGATGATGGGGGCTATTAGTACGCACGTGTGGTATCACTCACTTCATTCCGAGAAATGGTGGGAGCAAAGCTTTGGGTTGCGGAGCGAGGACGCCGCCATGCAATCTACTGAATCTTCGAAGTGGGGCTTTTATCAGGATGATGGGACACTTGATCGTTGCATGCAAACAAGGAGTTCACCAAGGCATCCAAAAGGCAATTTGGAAGCAAAAAGGGGCTTATTTCCAATTCTTTGTTTTCCAGAACTCTTCTCCCTCGCATCCCAGCTTCTCGCCGCTATGGTGGTCTTCCATCTGATCAATCCGTTACCTGTTGGGGATGAGGCTGTGCAGTCTTGGCTGACACGAACTCATCTGGTGGAGTTCGCGGGTTTGCCATGGGCTACGACGCCAGTTCATCCATTGGCGCAAGATATCTTGGCACAGCTTGCACGCGGGCGCAAGGTCGTGGTGTATGGAAAGACTTTCACCTTGTGCAAGGAGCTGGTAGCGGCCCGGTTGCACTTGCCGGTGGATGGTACATGCAAAGTCACGAAGCTTACCAGCAGTGCCATGGAGGCAGCTCTCGACGCAGGTTGCAAGGGGGAGTACAACATGAAGAAGCTGGATGCTTCGAAGAAGACATGCTACAAGTTTATTGCAGAGGCACTCTGGCAGAAGGTGAAAGCCGAGCTACTGGGACAGGCCCAGTTTACCTATTTCCAGAGGGCTGAGCAAGGGAAACCGGTTCCCTGGGCGAAGCTGCTGGCGGACAGAATTCTGGAGGTGGCCAAGAAGCTCTTGAAGCCAACGGCAACATCTCGGATGGGGCAAGTCTTATTTCTTTTGTTCGGACCGGATGCGGAACCGGTAGTCCCAGGGTCGTATGTGGAGGTGGAGGAGTCCTCAGACGATGGTTCGGACAAGGAGTCCAAGGAGGTGGAACCAGCGAGATCAACAACGGAGGGAGCTTTGACGCTGATGCCAAGCAACCAGGTGACTCCGGTAGTACCTGCGGTGGAGGTTACGGCGGTAGTACCTGCGGTGGTGGTTCCGGCGGTAGTTCCACAGGGCAGTCTGAGGAGTAGGCCAGCGGTCTCAGCAACATCGAGCCGCATGGCCAGTTTATTGAAAAGAAAGTTGGCTCTCGTGCCGGAAGGTGCAATGTTGAAGAAAACCCGCCCGGAAGCGGAGGCCTTGCAAGGGGAAAGCTCAGTCCACACTCGGGAGGACAGTTCGGGGAGACAGGCATGTCAGGAGGAAACCCGTGTCGTCCCAAGGGGGAGTGGTGAGCTGCAGCTATCTCCGCCGGTGGAGACCTATGATCTGGTCACGGCACGACGGTTGGCGGAGCGCTTGCTCCAATGTTTTCAGAAGGGGCAGCTGGAGGAGAATGAGGCGAGGTTGCGCCAGGAAAATGCCAGGCTGCTCGAACGCAATCAACAGCTGCAGGAGCAGTTGGTACGACTCCAACAGATGGATGCACGGTGACAGCAGGATATGGAGGAAGCAAGGACGGCGATTGTCGCCCAAACTCAAGAACACCTGCGGCTGACGGAACAATTGACGGAGAAGGCTACAGCTGCGACCGCCAGGGTGCAGTTGTTGGAAGCGGAAGTGATGGCGTACCGGCAACCCTCTAGCTCTACACGCATGCTGGACGAGGCACTTTTGTTGGATTTATCGGAAGCCTTCGTCGCAGAGATGCAGGGTATTTTTCTTGATCATCAACATCAATTGCGAGTAGAGCTGGAGCGGGCTTGCAGGCCTCTCGACCGACGGTTGGCCCGGAGAGATGAGGATGATCCGGCGGGAGGGGGCGCAGGAACAGCCTTTTTACCACCAGTACCGGTAACGGAAACTGCGGCACAACCGGAGGATGGAAGTTCTACATCGGCAAATACTCTCGGGAAGCAGACAGCGGCGGGACCGGTGGATTCTGCCGAAGGCTATGTCAAACGGATCGCCGAACTGGAAGAAGCCCTCCGACGAGCGAAGGCCAGAGGAAAAAGACCCGAGATCGCAATGAAGCCACGACCCCAAGCAGACGCAGCAGCCGCTTTTGTGGCAGCTTTTCTGGAGCCAGCGGACGGGGAATCCTTGGACGCAAGGCACTTTTTGCAGCTGAAAGAACACGTCGCGGTGGTGCAACAGCAGTGTGACGATGCCAGATCTCAGCTGTTGGCACTCAAGCTCGCCCGGAAAGAAGAGCACCAGCAACATGAAGTTGAGGTGAAGAGCCTCATGGCCGATTTGCTGAAGCTCAGAGCTACTACGCCAGAACAATCAACAGGTGCCCAAACCAAGGAATTGGGGCGGGTAATCAAACGACTGGATAGTGTGGCGAAGAAAGCAGATCGCACTATGCGGGTAACCGATCTCGAACTCGCTTTATCTGAGAAGACCCGACTGCATGAAGAGGAGCTACAACAGCTGCGGAGAACGAGTCATGTTGAGAGAGCAGCTATGTTGGTCGACCTGCGGACAGCATGCCGCTATATTCATCGGATGGCGGCAGTAGCTCAGCAGGCGGGGGCGGCGGCACCACCTTTCTATGGACAGCTCCAAATTTTTGTGAATGCCCATGCTCTCAACCCACAGCAGCTACCTTTACTTCGACCGGCGCAAGCGGCTCCGGCAGTACAAGTACCGGCGCCGGCGGCTCCAGCAGTACCGGCGGCAGCGGCAGCAGTTCCGACGGCAGCAGCAGCAGCGGCGGCGGCGGACGATGACGGTGGCGATGTCGAGGATGAACCGTAGCGGAGAACCGGTGGGTTCGGATGCGGATCCGGAATCCGATTCACCGGGAGTGCCAAGTGTTAAGGGCAAAAGCAGCAACAGCAAAGAGGAACTAGGGGGGGAGTCCTTAGATCATTAGTCCTTAGATTATTATCATTAATACGTTGTATCTAGTTTATAGTGAGATATGAAAAGACGGAAGTTCTAGGGGCAGGCGGAGAACTGAATAGGCACGGCAACCGTCACGGCAACCGTCAGGGAGTTATGTGTGCCGGTTAGATAAGAGAGAAGAGAGCGATCATTCAGGGGGATCATTGGGGCTCATTGATGAGGATCGGAGCAAGGATCAGTGTGATCAGAAGAGGAACATTGTTATGTATCAGAGAGTACGGTGTTGTACTGCTCGGAGAAATGTAATACAGAGATTCTATTGCATCTACCTTATTGTTTTATCATGAATGATTCTGTCGATCACTGTTCTACTCTATGAATTTTCATACGCAGTTCTGAAGTACGATTACGCATGTAAATCTGTCGCAGTAGTGCATTTCGAGTTAGTCTTCAGAGTAGAGAGGGCTAACAATATGGCATTGATTATGAAGAAACTTTCAGCCTGGTTGCAAGGATGGTAACCGTAAGAGCAGCCATTGCTATGGCTGCATCAAAGGGATGGTCTTTACATCAGATGGATGTAAAGAATGCCTTCTTGCATGGTGATTTGCAAGAAGAGGTCTTTATGGAGCAGCTAGCAGGTTATGTTCATGCTACTCATCCTGAGTTTGTTTGCAGGTTGAAGAAAGCCTTGTATGGCTTGAAGCAAGCACCTAGAGCATGGTCTGACAAGATAGGACAGTATCTTGTTACTATTGGCTTTCAGATTTCCAAGGCAGATTTCTCACTCTATGTGAGAAAAACAGAGAAAGGGATTATGCTGCTGGTCATTTATGTTGATGATTTGATCATCACAGGTGATAGTGATGAAGATATCCTTCATGTGAAAATGCTATTGAGGCAGAAGTTTGAGATGAAGGATTTGGGAGAGCTGCGTTATTTCTTGGGCATTGAGGTGATTAGATCACCAAGTGGGATACAGCTCTTACAGAGGCAGTATGGATTGGACATGCTGTCCAAATATGGGATGACAGGCTGTAAGCCTATTTCAGTTCCTTTGGAGCAGAATGTGAAGCTGAGCACAGATGCAGGTGAGCTTCTGGAAGACCCTACTATGTACAGACGCATAGTAGGAAGTTTGATTTACATGACTATTACCAGGCCAGATTTGAGCTATGCTGTTGGGTTGGTAAGTCAGTTTATGCAGGCTCCAAGGAAACCGCATTTGGATGCGGCTAGACACATACTCAGGTATGTGAAGTCCACATTGCAGTATGGACTATTTTATGAGGCTAGGGTTCAGATACAGTTGCATGGATACACTGATGCTGATTGGGCTGGTAGCATTTCTGATAGACGATCTACCAGTGGATATGTGTTCTCTTTTGGGAGTGCTGCAATCACTTGGAGCAGCAAGAAACAGCCTACAGTTTCCTTGTCGAGCACAGAGGCTGAGTACAGGGGTGCAGCAATGGCTGCATGTGAGGTAGCTTGGTTGCATAAGCTACTCTATGATATGCATCAGTCTATAGATGGGCCGGTTGTCATTTATTGTGACAACATGAGCAGTATACACTTGGCAAAGAACACAGTCTTTCATGCCAGAACAAAGCACATTGAGGTGCATTATCACTATGTGCGGGAGAAGGTTTTACTAGGTCTTATTGATCTAGTTTATGTCAGCACAGAGGATCAGGTAGCTGACATATTCACGAAAGCATTGGGCGCAGAGAAGCTGTGCAAGTTCAGAGACCTGCTTGGTGTGCAGGATTTGGGATTGAGCTCGAGGGGGAGTGTTGAGATGTCGAGCTCCACTCGAGATATGCCAGGGTGACCGTTGTGTACTTATGTCACCGACTTGTTAGCCAGAGATGCGGTTGGTACACCGCCCACGAATAATAGCTGGATGACAGCTATCCTTATCTACTATAGTTTGTGGCTCAGTTAGTATGCCACCTTAGTTAGTTGAGTTTGGTTTGAGACCCACATATAGGGTTCTTCTATTTCTTTGTACGTGAGTTCTTTTGGCTTACACAACTAAGAAGAGGAAAACTGTTTTTCAGCCTCCACCTTCGTGTGTATTCCCCCATTGTGCATGTGAAAAATCCTCAAGTGAGACTCCTTCCCTCTCTCCCACAATCTTCACATCGCTATGCCACATTCTCTCTTGCCTCTCTTTGCTACATAAACACCACTATAGATCTTCAAATATGATGAATATGCTCGCTCTAGAGTACCTGCATGGCTTCTTTGTCTCTTTTATCAACAAAAATGACAATGTTGCAAATCGCCACTTTGCTAATGGTGGTATATACTATTCTATCAATGAAGTTATGGATATCATTGCTAGAAACTTCATTGATAATGAATAGTTGTGGCTTATCCCATGCTGACTCATTCTTGAAGAAGTCATCTTCTGAGACTCCCGTGAAGTTCACAAGCTTTCCAGACTCTGTCGTAACCTCTACATTGAATTGAAAGCTTCGGTGCATATCTGTTGGCATCCTTATCTCGCTGATTAATCTTTCCACATATGCAACCACCTGTTGTGGGATTTCTTTTCTCATATAAGAGGTTACTATTTCCGACCCATCTTCATCCTTTTTAATCCACATGTTTGCCCATAGCTTTACCTTGGGTGTTGACAAAGAAGCTATATGCTTCACCACATTATAGTCAATGTTACAATGAGTAAGTGGAATTTGTTTCTCTGACAGCAAATACTTAATGGCACTATGCACTGCATCACACCTCACCTGTACATTGATGCATTCTTCCATGCAGTGGTCTTTGTCTTTTTTTCCAAAAAACCATTCTTTCTTTAAAATTTTTTGTGCTGCCATGGATGCATACTTATCAGGTAAGTACTTTATAGGCCTCCACATCCTTGCCATCAACTCCTTCTTATCCATTACCTTTGACTTGCCGGAGATAAACAAAGGAGCTTCATAGGTCACAGCTGTCCACGCTCACAAGCAATGCACGTTTCAAGCATCTCATTGAACACTTCAATAGGACAAAATATGATAGAAGTGTAGTCGGCATATCTGTCCCTCACCACCTTGAGGCTTGTCATACTTTCTTCTCGCTCTTGAGTTCCCCTAGGCACAACTGCACTCAAAGAAGTATAGAAGTTCATGAGTGTGTCGGCGTCTGCTTTTGTGACCTTTCGCTTCAAATCAGGATTTGGAGAACCAAATGTTGTCCATATAACCCTTGCCTTCTATAAGACCTCTGATGTTGAGGATATCTTACGCTTTCCATGGACATAATGATTAAGTCTTTCGAATTCAATCAAATACTTGATCTCATGCTTGAATATACAGATTGTTGCAGGATAATAATGGAATGAACTTATCTTTGCAAATTGTTCTGGAGTGAGTCTTTTGACCTCCTTTGCTTCCCTTGCGATCTGATTACAAGCATAAGCCCAATGTTGACCATCAATGGGCTAGAATCTGCAATGAAGGAGGAATTCCTTCTTTACTTCCTTTAGCATATTCTCACCTTGTGCCTCTTCGCCTTGTTCATGTGGAATATTTTTAAGAGTGTCTTTAAAGAATTGACTGAATGTTTCCTCGAAATGTGTAGGCCTTGTAAATGTTATTTGATCCAGAAAACTATTTTTGCTTGGACAAAACATTATTGGGTGCAAGACCACATTGCTTGCCATAGGTTTCTTACCATCTCTCAAAGCCTCGTATATTTGCATTGCATAGGATATATCAAGGCTTTGGCTATTAGTAAAGAGAGTTGCAGCTTCCACATCTTTGGCATTCACAAACCACGTCCTTTGACCCCAGATATATCCCACATCATCATCTGTAACTGCTTCATTAAGACGCAGATTAAGATTTTTGATTGATGTGAGTTCATCCTGATCATCTTCAGCCTCGGGTTCTGAGTCTTCTTCATCTTTCTATTTTTTTAACCGTTTTTCATCCCATTATCTTTCTCTACAATGGGATGATGTCTTTTTTTACTGCTTGGAACCGTGGCTCTTGCAGTACTAGCCTTTTGCATTTCACGTCGTGGTTTGCTAGCAAGAGCTTCTAGCATAACTACACTGGATCGACCTTGATCTTCTTCAATTTTTTTTAATTCCCGTGCACTCAAGGCTTGTTTTTCATCATCCTTAGTTACATCCACCATTTTTGGCTCTAGAAGTTTGCGCTCATGTTCTACATGTTTGTGACAGTGTGCCTGTTCTTCTTGTCCCTGCATCGAAGTCTGAGCTTTTTGATCTCCTTCATGTGAAGATCCTTGAATATGAGGAGCATATTCTGCATCCTGAAAGTATTCAAACATTATCTTTGCATGCATCCTTTTTGCCACCACACTAGGAAATTGCTCCCAAGTATACGAAAGAGTCTCCAATACACTTTGCAGCTCTGGAAACTTTGATGGTTGAGGAGGAGGCATCACAAAGGTCTTTGAGTCTCTCCTTGACACAACAAAATGAAGACCGCCAACTTCAGGATCTGAACTCTTTGTAAAAATATCCACAAAGGTCTCTTTTGGCTCTATCATTATGCCTACCACAAGGCTTGAAGTCATATATTTTTTGAAGAAAGTAGCATCCCATGGATCTTCAACACCATTGAACTCCCTTTTTGACATAAGTAGAAAGATTCTCTTTTCCTTTTGATGAAGAAACCAAGCTCTTCTGCCCATGTGATATCGAGTCCACCTACAAAAGCCATTGGGGCTATATTCCTTTCCTTTGAAATTCAAAGTGACATCAAAAACCCATTCTCTGATCTCAGAGTCATTTAGGATAGCCATCACATTAGTTGATTGCTCCATAATCCTATAAGAAAAGATAATGAAGAATTTAGATGCATACGAGTAAAGTACAATATACAACCCTTGATACAATAAATGTGGGAAAAGCCCAAAAGGCTTTACAAGGCTTCATATGGCAATAAATGTGGGAAATAGCCTAAAAGGCTTTACAAGGCTTAAATATTTGTACAAATGTAAAAAAATTAGCCAATAAAGCTTTACAAGTAATATAAAATGTCGTATAGTGATAAAGCTTCAATCTTCATGAAGACATGTAATCTATCCATCCATTGATTTGCCCTCTAGTCATAAAGCTTTAATCTTCATGATGACATGTAATCTGTCCATCCATTGATATCTCTGCACTGATACCCATGCACTGATACCCAACTGATGCAATCTATCCACTAAAAACTGTTCCACTGATATCCACTTATGCAGCCCACATGATATCCACTTATGCATCCCACTGATACTCATTAAATAGTGAATGGTCGGGATGGTCGGGTTTATTACAAGGCACTTCATATGACAATAAATGTAAAAAATAGCATAGAAGGCTTTACAAGGGTTTTTATGACAATAAAGGAGCTTAAATATTTATACAAATGCAATAAAAATAACCAATAATCATCAAGCTCCAATATGTCCCATGACATGTAATCTGTCCACTGATATATGTAATCTGTCCACTGATATCTGCTCATGCAATCTGCCCACTAATAAACTTCTTGGTAAATGGTAAAAGGTCTTATTTAATGGCATGTTATGAGTGTTAAACTGCATGTGAGCGAAGGGACTGACAATGATTAGGAACTAGTTAGAAAAATTTGAGCATGGCTTCGATTGGCAACTTGGAGAATTGTCTCTCCTCTAAGGCAATCTAATCTATGCTAAACTATGCTAAACCAACCGTTGAAGCGAAGAAAAGCAATAAATAATTTCTTTTTCTGTGTTCATTTTAATGTGCTGGGGTTTTAAGGCTTAAATATGCAAAAGAAGGGGTTGTGATGTAGAGGGTAAACTTGCATGTGAGATAAATGAAGAACAAGTATCTAAAGAAAAGTTAACATTTTTCAATTTAAAAGATGAATATGTATAAAAATATAATCTCACCTTCAAAACAAACCATAAATACACTCTTTTATAATTTTTTAAAAGTATAATATAAAACATAAAAATATATTTACTTTCTCTCTCTCTCTCTCTCGACTCCTAAATCTCTCTGTAGCCATAGTCAAGACACCTCATTCTCTCTCTTAATCTCTCTCTCTCTCTCTCTGACAACTCTTATGTTTTTTCCTCTCTATCATCATCCCACTTATTCTCTCTCTCCCTCTCCCTTCCTCTAGCATAGAAGTTTCATTCCTCCCTCTCTCTCCCTCTCTCTCTTTCTCTCTCTCTCTCTCTCTTTCTCTCTCTCTCTCTCTCTCTCTCTCTCTCTCTCTCTCTCTCTCTCTCTCTCTCTCTCCCTCTCTCTCTCTCCCTCTCCCTAAGTCTCCCTCTTCTCTTCTCTCTCTCTCTCTCTCTCTCTTTCCCTCTCTCCTCTTGCCATGTTTCATTATGATAAACATCTCTCTCTCTCCCTCTCTCTCCCTCTCTCTCTTTCTCTCTCTCTCTCCCTCTCTCTCTTTCCCTCTCTCTCTCTTTCTCTCTCTCCCTCTCTCTCTTTCTCTCTCTCTCCCTCTCTCTCCCTACTCTCTCCCTCCCTCAAGTAGCCAAGGCCCCCAACAGACCCTCTTCTCTCTCTTAATCTCTCTCCCCCTCTCTCCTCTCTCTTTCTTTCTCTCCCTACTCTTCTCTCTCATTTAAGGAGCCCCTCTTCTCTCTGTGAATCTCTCTCTCTCTCTCTCCCTCTCTCCCTCTCTCTTGGTGGCCACAGCCACCAAGAGCCCCTCTTCTCTCTCTTAATTTCTCTCTTTCCCTCTCTCCTCTCTCCTCTCTCTTTCTTTCCCTCCCTATTCTCTCATTTCTCAAATTTACAAACTCAAATATAAATAAAAATCTAATTAAAATAGAACTAAAAAACTCAAATAAGAAACTAATTTAATCCCTCTCTCTCCCTCTCTCTCTTTCTCTCTCTCTCCCTCTCTCTCTTTCCCTCTCTCTCTCTTTCTCTCTCTCCCCCTCTCTCTCTTTCTCTCTCTCTCCCTACTCTCTCCCTCCCTCAAGCAGCCACGGCCCCCAAGAGATCCTCTTCTCTCTCTTAATCTCTCTCCCCCTCTCTCCTCTCTCTTTCTTTCCCTCCCTACTCTTCCTCTCTCATTTAAGGAGCCCCTCTTCTCTCTGTGAATCTCTCTCTCTCTCTCTCCCTCTCTCCCTCTCCCCCTCTCTCTTGGCGGCCACAGCCGCCAAGAGCCCCTCTTCTCTCTCTTAATTTCTCTCTTTCCCTCTCTCCTCTCTCCTCTCTCTTTCTCTCCCTCCCTATTCTCTCATTTCTCAAATTACAAACTCAAATATAAATAAAAAACTAATTAAAATAGAACTCAAAAGCTCAAATAAGAAACTAATTTAAAAAGAATTTTAATGCCTTCTAAAAGACCCCCCTCCTCAAAAACTTTAACAATAAACTAATTGAAAAAGAATTACAAGACGAATTTTAAGAAATAGAACTCAAAAACTTTAACAAGAAACTAATTGAAAAAGAATTGTAAGTAAAGAAAAAGAATTACTTGAGACAAATGAAAAAGAATGCAAGTACCTGGAAAAGTGAAAAAAGTAAGGCTCCGCTTATCTGGAAAAAGTGAAAAAAGTAAAGCTCCCCTTATCCTTTCTCTTGCGCCCTTGGTTGCTTCAATGAAATGAGGAGAGAGTTAAAATGAATGAATGGAAAGAAAAGTATATATAAGAAAAACTAGCCCACTCCTCCTACGCATAAATTTGAATTTTCAAAAAAGAGAGGGAAATTTGAATTCAAATTTGTGTTCAACATTCTTCTCATACTTTCTTCTCGTACGTTCCTTTTGAATTCAAATTTGTGTTCAACATTCTTCTTCATACTTTCTTCAACATTCTTCTCGATACTTTCTTCTCGTAAGTCCTTTCATTCTTCTCGTAAGTCATTTTCATTCTTCTAGTAAGTCAAATCTTATTTGTCGCTCTTGCTCGTGATAATAAGTCAAATCCTCCTCTCCCCTCTCTCTCCTTCTGCTCCCTCCTCTCCTCTCCCTCTCTCTCTCTCCCTCTCTCCTTCCTCTCCCCTCCCTCCCTCCCTCCCTCCCTCGACCCCCGCCCTCCCCCCTTCCCCTCCCCTCCCTTGCCCTCCCCCTTCCCCTCCCCCCTCCCTTCCCCTTCCCTCCCCTCCCTCTGCCGCTAAAACTCCTCCCTCCCTCGACCCCTCGCCCTCCCTCCTCCCCTCCCCTCCCCTCCCCTCCCCTTCCCTCCCTCCGCCGCCAAAACCCCTCCCCCCATCAACCCCTCCCCTTCCCCCTCTGCCCCCCTTTCCTCGTTCCCCCCCCGCCCCCATCCCACAGAACCCCTTACCCCTCCACACCCCCTTCCCCCCTTCCCCAGGGCTGCGGCTGCCAGCTCTCCCCCACCTAACCCCTTCCTCCCCTACCCCCTTCCCCCCCTAACCCCTTTCAGCCCTCCCCCCCTCTTCCCCACCCCCCCTTCGTGGCCCCCGAGCTGGCGGTAGCGGCCGCTAGCCCCCCCTCTCGCACCCCTCTTCCCCACCCCCCGTTCGCGGCCGCAGCCCCCCCCTCTCAGCCCTCCCCCCCACTTCCCCACCCCCGCTTCGTGGCCTGCAGGCTGGCGGCCGCGGCCGCCAGCCCCCCCTCTCGCACCCCTCTTTCCCACCCCTCTTTCCCCCCCCTCTCGCCCTTGAGCTGGCGACCGCGGCCGCCAGCCCCCCCTCTCGCACCCCCCCTGTGCACCCCCCTCCCCCCCTTCACCCCCGCCACCCCGTCTCCCCTCCCCCCTCTTAGCCCTTCCCCCCCCTCGCACCCCTCTTCCCCACCCCCCTTCGCGGCACCCGGGCTGGCGGCCGCGGCCGCTAGCCCCCCCTCCCCCTCTCGCACCCCCCTCCCCCCCTTCACCCAGGCCACCCCCTCTCCCCCCCCCTCTCAGCCCTCACCCCCTCTTCCCCACCCTCCCTTCGTGGCCCTCGGGCTGGCGGCCGCCAGCCCCCCCCTCTCGCACCCCTCTTACCCCCCTTCCCCACCCCCCCTTCGTGGCCCTCGGGCTGGTAGCCACGGCCGCCAGCCCCCCCCTCTTGCACCCCCTCCCCCCTTCACCCCCGCCAACCCCTCTCCCCCCCCCCTCTGAGCCCTCCCTCGCCCCCTCTTCCCCACCCCCCCTTCGCAGCCCTGGGGCTGGCGGCCACAGCTGCCAGCCCCCCCCTCTCGCACCCCTCTTCCCCACCCCCCCTTGCGGCCCCCGGGCTGGCGACCGCGGCTGCCAGCCCCCCCCTCTCGCACCCCTCTTCCCCCCCTCTTCCCCACCCCCCTTCGCAGCCCCCGGGCTGGCGGCCGTGGCCGCCAACCCCCCCTCTTGCACCCCTCTTCCCCCCCTTCACCCCCGCCACCCCCTCTCCCCCCCCCTCTCAGCCCTCTTCCCCACTCCCTCCCCCTCTTCCCCACCCTCCCTTCATGGCCCCCGGGCTGGCGGCCGCGGCACCTTTCTTACCCCCCCTTCGCGGCCGTAGCCCCCCCCCCTCTCAACTCTCCCCCCCCTCTTCCCCACCCCCCTTCGTGGCCCCAGGGCTGGCGGCCACGGCCGCCAGCCCCCCCCCTCTCGCCCCCCTCTTCCCCACCCCCCTTCGCGACCCCCGGGCTGGCGGCCCCCCCCCTCTTGCACCCCTCTTCCCCACCCCCCTTCGCGGCCCTCGGGCTGGCGGCCGCGGCCGCCAATCCCCCCCCTCTCTCGCACCCCCCCCTCGCACCCCCTCCCCCCCTTCACCCGTGCCACCCCATCTCCCCCCCCCCTCCCCCCTTCCCCTCTTCCCCACCCCCTCTTCACGACCCCCGGGTTGGCGGCCATGGCCGCCAGCCCCCCCTCTCTCGCCACCCCCCCTCGCACCCCCCTCCCCCCCTTCACCCCCGCCACCCCCTCTCCCCCCCCCTCCCCCCTTCCCCCGGGCTGGCGGCTGCGGCCGCCAGCCCTCCCTCCCCTCCCCCCTTCCCCCCTCCATGGGAGACTCAGTCCCCCCCTTCCCCCCCCCCTTCCTCCCTCCTCCTTTCCTCCCTCTACTCAGCTGCACCCTCTCCCTCCCTTCCTCCTCCCTTCCCTCTAGCCCCTCCATCCTCTTCTTCTCCTCCCATGAACCTTTCTCTCTCTAGTTCCTCTCTCTTCAAATTTTAAAAAAAAAACTAGAAAAAGAATTAATCAAAAAATTTGATAGTACCTGGAAAAAGTTTGTAAGTTTGCTCTTTCTTGCTCTTCCTTCCTTGCTCTCTTGATCGTCCTTGCTTTCTTGTTTCAATGAATGAAATGAGGGGAGACTGAATGAAGAAGGAAGACTATATATAAGAAAATTTAGGTTTTCCTCCTCCTCTCCTATTGGCTTTCCATTCCTCCCCTCTCTCCTATTGGCTTTTCATTTATCCCCTCTCCCATTGGCTCCCATTACTCCCCCTCTCCCATTGGACCCCCATCCCTCATCCCAATCTTCCATTAGCCCTCCCCCATCCATCCATTTCTTCTTCCTCCCCATTGCCACCACTCCCATCCCACATTTCCACCACGTCCCATACTCCTCCCATTTCCCAAAATCCCATATTTCCCCATCTCACCCTCCTCTTTTTCATCCCCTATTAACTCCCTCACTCATTTCACTCCCTTATTATCCTACTCCCCTATTACCTTCCCCTCTCCCATTCCATTCTTCCCTCCCCACTCTCACTTCCACTTCCCATTACTCACTTGCCATTTGAAAACTGTTAATACATTATTATACTATTTTTAATACTTATTAACATACACCCTTATTACTTCCCTCTCCCATTCCACTCCTCCCTCCTCACTCCCACTTCCACTTCCCATTACTCACTTGCTATACACATTTGCAAACTATTAATATATTATTATATGATTTTTTATACTGTTTGCAAACTTACATGTGGGCAAAATCACAGGTGTCAAAGCGATCCTATTGTGGTCATACAACAACTGTGCTTTTATTCAAGGGCATATTTATCCTCATCAACAAGCTTATTTACTCAAGGTATGAAGTGCATAATTTGTGCACTAGGTGTTTACTTTGTATCAAAATTGTTTTTTGCCACACACACACACATATACACATACCGAGAATTTTCTAATATTATCGCATCTACATTTCTCCGATGGGCACAAAACTTTGTACACGCCTCAACCTAGGTCTTATTGACTTGCATACAAAGTGGTGCACCCATCTTATAAGTACTTGTTCGGATAACACACCTCCAAATGTATTTTATGACGATTGTGCATAACACTAGGAACAAAATGGTGTATCATGTGAGATCGACTATGCAAAGCATATCCAACAGACACAAGACTTTACACGTTCCTCAACCTAGGCAGTATTGACTTGTGTGCAAAGTGGCATTCCCATCCGATAAGTACTTGTTTGAAAAATACACCTACGATCGTGTTTTTTGACCATTGTACATGACACCAAGGCCAAAAACGGTATTTAATACTCAATCTACAATCTAAAGCATATCCAATGGGCACAATACTTTGCACGTGCCTCAAAAGCGGTGGTATGTTATTCCATGCAAAGTGGAACGCCCATTCAATAAGTACTTTTTAGAATATCACACCTAGGACCATGTATTTTATTGGTTGTTGTCCATGACACTAAGGCAAAAACGCTGATTTATGCTTAATCGACAATGCAATGCATATGCGATCAGCACACTACTTTGAACACATCTCAACCTAGGTATTATTGACTTACATGCAAAGTGGCGTGCCCATCCCATAAGTACTTAGTCGAATAACACATCTAGGACTGCGTTTTTTAACAATTGTGCATGACACTAAGGCCAAAATAGTGTTTAATGCTTGTTCAACAATGCAAAGCATATCCGATGGGCACAATACTTTGCACACACCTTCAACTAGGTGGAATCGACTTACATGCAAAGTGGCACGCCCATCCCATAAGTGCTTGATCGGATAACATACCTAGCAGCGTGTTTTTTTACGGATGTGCATGACACTAGAGCAAAAATAGTATTTAATGCTCGATCGACCATGCAAAGGATATCCGATGGGCACAACACTTTTTGTACACCTCAACCTAGGTGGTATTGAAATGTTCTCAAAGAGGCACACCCATCCAATAAGTACTTGGTCAGATAACACACCTAATGGCGTGTTTTTTTGTGGATGTCCATATCACTAGGGAAAAAATGGTTTTTAATGCGTGATCGACCATGCAAAGCATATCCGATGGTGGTAATACTTTGCATGCACCTCAACATAGTTGAAACAGACTCGTGTGCAAAGTAGAGCCCCCATACTATAAGTACTTATTTGACTAAAACACCTACAGCCGTGTTTTTTGACGGTTGTACATGACACCAAGGCCAAAAAAGGTGTATAATGCGTGATCGACCATGTAAATCATATCCGATGGTGACAATACTTTGCACGCACCTCAACATAGTTGAAACAGACTTGTGTGCAAAGTGGAGCCCCCATCCGATAAGCACTTGTTTGAATAACACACTTCGGACCGTGTTTTTTCATGGTTGTGCATGACACAAAGGCAAAATCGATGTTTTATGCTTGATCGACAATGCAAAGCATATCCAATGGGCACAATACTTTGCAAACACCTTCAACAAGGTGGAATTGACTTACATGCAAAGTGGCATGCCCATCCCATAAGTGCTTGATCGGATAACATACCTAGCAGCGTGTTTTTTTACGGATGTGCATAACACTAGAGCAAAAATAGTATTTAATGCTCGATCGACCATGCAAAGGATATCCGATGGGCACAAAACTTTTCGTACACCTCAACCTAGGAGGTATTGAAATTTTCTCAATGAGGCACACCCATCCAATAAGTACTTGGTCAGATAACACACCTAATGGCATGTTTTTTTGTTGATGTGCATATCATTAGGGAAAAAATGGTGTATAATGCATTATCGACCATGCAAAGCATATCCGATGGTGACAATACTTTGTACGCATCTCAACCTAGTTTAAACAGACTTGCGTGCAAACTAGAGCCCCCATCGGATAAGTACTTGTTTGAATAACACACCTAGGACCGTGTTTTTTCATGGTTGTGCATGACACTAAGGCAAAAACAGTGTTTTCTGCTTGATCGACAATGCAAAGCATATCTGATGGGCACAATACTTTGCACACACCTTCAACTAGGTAGAATCGACTCACATGCAAAGTGGCATTCCCATCCCATAAGTGCTTGATCGGATAACATACCTAGCAGCGTGTTTTTTTACAGATGTGCATGACACTAGAGCAAAAAGGGTGTGATTTTTTGGTGAGCTTTTTGTCATGAGCTTTTTTTCAATTTTCATGAATATTGTGAGCGTTTCATTCACCTGAGAGAGAGAGAGAGGGGGGGGGGGTCATGGAGTGGGGTGGGTTGAAAGTTTGGGTTGTGGTTGCAGTTAAGAGGAGAGAGGGGGGGGAGGGGAGATAAAGGAAAGGGGGCAGGACGGGCGCATGGGTAAGGTGGCATGGAGAAGGGAGGGGAGGGGAGTTGGAACATATATTAATTATCATAGTGGAGAACGTAGAGGGGGAACTTATAAGGTATGCAAAGAGGAGTGCAAGGAGGAGAGAGAGGATGAGGAATGTGAAAGTTATGTTCATCTACTAAATGTAAAGGGGAAGGGAGAGCATGTGGGAAATTTGTTTATTTTCAAAGTGTATAATTTGACAGATTTGACCTCATATTTGGATTCCTAGCGCAGACTCAAAATAGGCCCCAAACAGGCCAAAATGACAAAAACACCATTTTTCCAATTTTTATCAGAATATGGTCATGTTGGTACTCAAAATGACCGGAATTCGACGAGGAATCCAAATATGAGGTCAAACGTTTCAAGTTATACACTTTTAAAATGTACATATCTCCCATAGTTCCTCCCTTCTACTTTGAATATGGACATATCTTCCATAATTTTTTGCCTCCTACTGCCACTCATATCCGCCCCCCCCTTGTGCATAGTATACACTCTTCCACCCCTCCCACATGCTATGAAAATGAACATATCCTATATTCTCTCCCCCTCTTTCTAACCTCCCCATCTTTCTTATAACAAAAACATGTATGGATTTCTAAAAAAAGCTCGCAAAAACAAAGGAAATGGTAAAAAAGCTCACATTAAAAAGCTCGCCAAAAGATTTCCCCCGAGCAAAAATAGTATTTAATGCTCGATCGACCCTGTAAAGGATATCTGATGGGCACAACACTTTTCGTACACCTCAACCTAGGTGGTATTGAAATGTTCTCAAAGAGGCACACCCATCCGATAAGTACTTGGTCAGTTAACACACCTAAGGGCGTGTTTTTTTGCGAATGTGCATATCACTAGGGAAAAAATGGTGTATAATGCGTGATCGACCATGCAAAGCATATCCGATGGTGACAATACTTTGCACGCTCTGCAACGTAGTTGAAACAGACTTGCGTGCAAAGTGGAGTCCCCATCCGATAAGTACTAGTTTGAATAACACACCTAGGACCGTGTTTTTTCATGGTTGTGCATGACACTAAGGCAAAAACGGAGTTTTATGATTGATCGACAATGCAAAGCATATCCGATGGGCACAATAATTTGCACACACCTTCAACTAGGTGAAATCAACTTAAATGCAAAGTGGCACACCCATCCCATAAGTGCTTGATCAGATAACATACCTAGCACCGTGTTTTTTTAGAGATGTGCATGACACTAGAGCAAAATTAGTATTTAATGCTCGATCGACCATGCAAAGGATATCTGATGGGCACAACACTTTTCGTACACCTCAACCTAGGTGGTATTGAAATGTTTTCAAAGAGGCACACCCATCTGATAAGTACTTGGTCAGTTAACACACCTAAGGGCGTGTTTTTTTGCTGCATATCACTAGGGAAAAAATGGTGTATAATGTGTGATCGACCATGCAAAGCATATCCGATGGTGACAATACTTTGCACGCCCTACAACGTAGTTGAAATAGACTTGCGTACAAATTGGAGTCACCATCCGATAAGTACTAGTTTGAATAACACACCTAAGACCGTGTTTTTTCATGGTTGTGCATGACACTAAGGCAAAAACGGTGTTTTATGCTTGATTGACAATGCAAATCATATCCGATGGGCACAATACTTTGCACACACCTTCAACTATGTGAAATAGACTTACATGCAAAGTGGCACACCCATCTCATAAGTGCTTGATCGGATAACATACCTAGCACCGTGTTTTTTTAGAGATGTGCATGACACTAGAGCAAAAATAGTTTAATGCTCGATCGACCATGCAAAGGATATCCGATGGGCACAACACTTTTTTTACACCTCAACCTACGTGGTATTGGAATGTTCTCAAAGAGGCACACCCATTCGATAAGTACTTGGTCAATTAACACACCTAAGGGCGTGTTTTTTTGTGGATGTGCATATCACTAGGGAAAAAATGGTGTATAATGCGTGATCGACCATGCAAAGTATATCCGATGGTGACAATACTTTGCAGCCCTGCAACGTAGTTGAAACAGACTTGTGTGCAAAGCGGAGTCCCCATCCGATAAGTACTAGTTCGAATAACACACCTAGGACTGTCTTTTTTCATGGTTGTGCATGACACTAAGGCAAAAACGGTGTTTTATGCTTGATCCACAATGCAAAGCATATCCGATGGGCACAATACTTTGCACACACCTTCAACTAGGTGAAATTGACTTACATGCAAATTGGCATGCCCATCCCATAAGTGCTTGATCGGATAACATACCTAGCACCGTGTTTTTTTAGAGATGTGCATGACACTAGAGCAAAAATAGTATTTAATGCTCGATCGACCATGCAAAGGATATCCGATGGGCACAACACTTTTTTTATGCCTCAACCTATGTCGTATTGAAATGTTCTCAAAGAGGCACACCCATTTGATAAGTACTTGGTCAGATAACACACCTAAGGGCGTGTTTTTTTGTGGATGTGCATATCACTAGGGAAAAAATGGTGTATAATGCGTGATCGACCATGCAAAGCATATCTGATGGTGAAAATACTTTGCACGCCCTTCAACGTAGTTGAAACGGACTTGCGTGCAAAGTGGAGCCCCCATCCGATAAGTACTAGTTTGAATAACACACCTAGGACCGTGTTTTGTCATGGTTGTGCATGACACTAAGGCAGAAACGGTGTTTTATGCTTGATCGACAATGCAAAGCATACCTGATGGGCACAATACTTTGCACACACCTTCAACTAGGTGGAATAGACTTACATGCAAAGTGGCATGCCCATCCCACAAGTGCTTGATCGGATAACATACCTAGCAGCGTGTTTTTTTACAGATGTGCATGACACTATAGCAAAAATAGTATTCAGTGCTCGATCGACCATGCAAAGGATATCCAATGGGAACAACACTTTTTGTACACCTCAACCTAGGAGGTATTGAAATGTTCTCAAAGAGGCACACCTATCCGATAAGTACTTGGTCAAATAACACACCTAAGGGCGTGTTTTTTTATGGATGTGCATATCACTAGGGAAAAACTAGTGTATAATGTGTGATCGACCACGCAAAGCATATCCGATGGTGACAATACTTTACACACCCTTCAACGTAGTTGAAACAGACTTGCGTGCAAAGTGGAGGCCCAATCCAATAAGTACTAGTTTGAATAACACACCTAGGACCACTAAGGTAAAAACGATGTTTTATGCTTGATCTGTTGGAACACTGAAAGGAAAGAGTAGAGTGGACACAAAATTATAGAATGAAGAAGAAAGAGGTCCTTAAGTAGGCACCTCATACAAGGTCACTGACATCACTGATGACCTCAAAGCTCCACAATCATCTCCTCAATCTGCTCCTAGATTCACTCAATCATCCTATGTGGCTCTCCACCACCTAACTGTGCTTGTGGGCACCTAACTGTGCCTCTAGCACTCACACATAGAAACATAAGGTGTGCCTGAGGCATACACCTTGAGATATCCCAACAAACCCCCCCTCAAGGAAATGCCTCAGGCTATGTCAAGGATACATCTAGTCTCATAGTTTCTCATGCCATCTCATGGTGGTCAAGGATAAATCTATGGCTAGGTTCTCATGCTAGCAAGGGTTCCCTTGGGTGTAAGGTAAACAAAAAGGGATACATAAAGACCTTCCAATGGTTATCTCCCCTGCATGTACATGCAGGGGAGATAACCATTGGAAGGACATGCACACAATGTCTGCAGGAGGTACCATGGAACAAAACATACACATGGCCTACATCATAAGGTGACCAGAGGTGTTTACAAAACACACACAACACAATAGTTTATTTTCATTTATTTTGGAGGACTATCTAGGCTGAGTACCTTGACATAAAAAGAGAGATCTAGAGCATATATAGAGATGATTTAAAATGCATAATCTTCAAAGGATGCCTCATCTTGTGGAGGCTCATTCATTGTAAGTAGATTTGCATTTTTTGTCTTTGCTTTGGCTTTGCAAAACTTCTCACTATGGTTGTTTTTGCCACAGTGCTTGCATGGATTAACTTTGAAGCAGTCCTTTGAAAGGTGATTTGTCTTTCCACAGTGATTGCAAGGAGTATACTTGCCCTTATGGAATTTCATAACATAAGCAGTGTCATTGCCTTTCCTTAGCTCCATATGTCTTTCTTCTTCTTGGAGAGCATATGCTTTTTCTTCTCTTGCTGGATCCCTTGCCGGTCATGTCGGAGTTGAAGATTGTTTAGCATTGGAGGCCGTAGAAGAAGCGGTAGGAGTAGGTTTGACAAGTCCCCATAAGTTCTCCCGCATCAATGCAAATTTCACCTTCATTTGCCATGTATGGAATCCCTTTCCATTGAACTTCTCAAGATTATATAAGGTAGCCATGAGAGGGTCTAACCCAGATATTGGGCAGTGTCTATCTCTCTTACAAGGCAAAAATAACTGAAATACTTCCAAAGTATGAGCACTTGATGTAGCAAATAGTAGTGACTAGATTTTAAACAATGATGCTTCTTTTTACATGCTTCATAGAAGTGGATGAAATAAACACTTTCCAATCACAACCAGGTCTAGCAAGTCAAAACAAAACTGAAGCAACACTTGTAGTGAAGTTATTGAAAACTTCAAAAGACCAGAAATGCTAGACTAGCATTTTATGTAGCATCATTTTCAAAAGTATGTCAAAACTGTCAAAACTAGAGAGCTGAACTTGGAGGGCTCATAGCACACTCTTCAAAGCAAAAGAAAGGGGGCTTTCTAAGGCAAAAGAAAGTTGGTATACCACAGTAGATCCTTTGGGAAGAAGAGGCGAATATATGCGTCAGGTCACCTTCACCTTCTTGAACAAAGTCGACTGGTTTTTCTCTGTTTTCTCCTTCAATATGCAGCCATTGCTGCTCAAATTTCAGCACAAGGTAGCTCTAGGTATGGAGAAGCTTGCCCTGAAAGGAATTAGACAAAGACGGAGCAAGCGCAGAGAAATCATAGGAAGAAAAATCGATGACTTTCATGCAATGGCGACCAGCAGAGTGTGTTATTCTTCAATTGCTTGCAGCCCGAAATTTGCCCTAACAAGAGGGATCTCCAGCAGGAAGGGCGTGGGAAATGGGTGAGAATCGGAGGAGAACAAGCTCAAGCAAATTTTTGGAAGAAGAGGGAGAGATGGTGAAGAAGAAGAAGAGAAAGAAGATGATGATGTGGCAGAAATGGGTTCAAGGAGGATCAAATGGCTCTGATACCATGTTGGAACACTGAAAGGAAAGAGTAGAGTGGACACAGAATCAAGATACTTGCTTATAGAATGAAGAAGAAAGAGGTCCTTAAGTAGGCACCTCATACAAGGTCACTGACATCACTGATGACCTCAAAGCTCCACAATCATCTCCTCAATCTGCTCCTAGATTCACTCAATCATCCTATGTGGCTCTCCACCACCTAACTGTGCTTGTGGGCACCTAACTGTGCCTCTAGCACTCACACATAGAAACATAAGGTGTGCCTGAGGCATACACCTTGAGATATCCCAACATGATCGACAATGTAAAGCATATCCGATGGGCGAAATACTTTGCACACACCTTCAACTAGGTGGAATTGACTTACAAGAAAAGTGGCATGCCCATCCCATAAGTGCTTGATCAGATAACATACCTAGCAGCGTGTTTTTTTACGGATGTGCATGACACTAGAGCAAAAATAGTATTTAATGCTCGATCGACCATGCAAAGGATATCCGATGGGTGCAACACTTTTGTTACACATCAACCTAGGTGGTATTGAGATGTTCTCAATGAGGCACACCCATCTGATAAGTACTTGGTCAGATAACACACCTAATGGCGTGTTTTTTTGCGGATGTCCATATCACTAGGGAAAAAATGGTGTACAATGCGTGATCAACCATGCAAAGGATATCCGATGGTGACAATACTTTGCACACACCTGAATGTAGTTGAAATGGACTTTCGTGCAAAGTGGAGCCCCGATCCGATAAGTACTTATTTGAATAACACACCTATGGCCGTGTTTTTATATGGTTGTGCGTGACACTAAGGCAAAAATGGTGTGTTATGCTTGATCGACAATGCAAAGCATATCCGATGGGCACAATACTTTGCACACATCTTCAACTAGGTGTAATTGACTTACATGCAAAGTGGCATGCCCATCTCATAGGTGCTTGATCAGATAACACACCTAGGAGCGTGTTTTTTTTCGGATGTGCATACCACTAGGAAAAAAACGGTGTATAATGCATGATTGAGCATTCAAAGCATATCCGATGGGCACAACACTTATCCTGCGCATCAACCTAGGTGCTATTGAGATGTTCTCAATGAGGCACACCTATCCAATAAGTACTTGGTCAGATAACACACCTAATCGCGTGTTTTTTTGCGGATGTCCATATCAGTAGGGAAAAAATGGTGTATAATGCGTGATCGACCATGCAAAGCATATCCTATGGTGACAATACTTTGCATGCACCTCAACGTAGTTGAAACGGAATTGTTGCAAAGTGGATCTCCCATCCGATAAGTACTTATTTGAATAACACAGCTACGGCCGTGTTTTTATATGGTTGTGCATGACACAAAGGAAAAAACGGTGTTTTATGCTTGATCGACAATGCAAAGCATATCCGATGGGAACAATACTTTGCACACACCTTCAACCAGGTGGAATTGACTTACATGCAAAGTGGCATTCCCATCGTATAAGTACTTGATCGGATAACACACCTAGCAGCGTGTTTTTTTACGAATGTGCATGACACTAAGGCAAAAATGGTATTTAATGCTCGATCGACCATGCAAAGCATATCCGATGGGCACAATACTTTCCTTACACCTTAACCTAGGTGGTATTGAAATTTTCTCAAAGAGGCACACCCATCTGATAAGTACTTGGTCAGATAACACACCTAAGGGCGTGTTTTTTTATGGATGTGCATACCACTAGGGAAAAAATGGTGTATAATGCGTGATCAACCATGCAAATCATATCTGATGGTGACAATACTTTGCACTCATCTCAACCTAGTTGAAACGGACTTGCGGGCAAACTGGAGCCCCCATCCGATAAGTACTAGTTTGATTAACACACTTAGGACCGTGTTTTTTCATGGTTGTGCATGACATTAAGGCAAAAACGTTGTTTTATGCTTGATCGACAATGCAAAGCATATCCGATGAGCACAATACTTTGCACACACCTTCAACTAGGTGGAATTGACTTACATGCAAAGTGGCATGCCCATCCCATAAGTGCTTGATCGGATAACATACCTAGTAGTGTGTTTTTTTACAGATGTGACACTAGAGCAAAAATAGTATTTAATCCTCGATCGACCATGCAAAGGATATCCGATGGGCACAACACTTTTTGTACACCTCAACCTAGGTGGTATTGAAATGTTTTCAAAGAGGCACACCCATCCGATAAGTACTTGGTCAGATAACACACCTAAGGGCGTGTTTTTTTGTGGATGTGCATATCACTAGGGAAAAAATGGTGTATAATGCGTGATCGACCATGCAAAGCATATCCGATGGTGACAATACTTTGCACTCATCTCAACATAGTTGAAACGGACTTGCGTGCAAAGTGGAGTCCCATTCCAATAAGTACTAGTTTGAATAACACAACTAGGACCATGTTTTTTCATGGTTGTGCATGACACTAAGGCAAAAATGGTGTTTTATGCTTGATTGACAATGCAAAGCATATCCGATGGGCACAATAATCTGCACACACCTTCAACTAGGTGGCATCTACTTACATGCAAAGTGGCACGCCTATCCCATAAGTGCTTGATCGGATAACATACCTAACAGCGTGTTTTTTTACGGATGTGCATGACACTAGAGCAAAAATAGTATTTAATGCTCGATCGACCATGCAAAGGATATCCGATGGGCACAAAAATTTTCGTACGCCTCAACCTAGGTGGTATTGAAATGTTCTCAAAGAGGCACACCCATCCGATAAGTACTTGGTCAGATAACACACCTAAGGGCGTGTTTTTTTGCGGATGTCCATATCACTAGGGAAAAAATGGTGTACAATGCGTGATCAACCATGCAAAGCATATCCGATGGTGACAATACTTTGCGCACACCTCAACCTAGTTGAAACGGACTTGTGTGAAAAGTGGAGCCCCCATCTGATAATTACTTGTTTAATCAACACACTTAGGACCGTGTTTTTTCATGGTTGTGCATGTAACTAAGGCAAAAACGGTATTTTATGCTTGATCGACAATGCAAAGCATATCCGATGGGCACGATACTTTGCACACATCTTCAACTAGGTGTAATTGACTTACATGCAAAGTGGCATTCCCATCGCATAAGTGCTTGATCGGATAACACACCTAGCAGTGTGTTTTTTTACGGATGTGCATGACAGTAAGGGAAAAATGGTATTTAATGCTCGATTGACCATCCAAAGCATATCTGATGGGCACAATACTTTTCCTATACCTCAACCTAGCTGGTATTGAAATTTTCTCAAAGAGGCACACCCATCCGATAAGTACTTGGTCAGATAACATACCTAAGGGCGTGTTTTTTTGCGAATGTGCATACCACTAGGGAAAAAACGTTGTATAATGCGTGATCGACCATGCAAATCATATCCGATGGTGACAATATTTTGTACACACCTCAACATAGATAAAATAGACTTGCGTGCAAAGTGGAGCCCCCATCCGATAAGTGCTTGTTTGAATAACACACCTAGGACCGTGTTTTTACATCCCTTGGATGAGCTGAAGCTTGGGGTTGAAATGCCTCAGGCAGAGGCAAAGAAAATGCCCCTAGAGAGGGCGCATCGATTTCAGCCTGAGGCATCATCTCAAATAGTGGCTAAAATGACCTTGGCTGAGGTCCAAAAAATGCCCCTAGAGAGGTTAAGTTGATGATTGGGGCTGAAATGCCTCAGGAAGAGGCAAAAAAAAAGCCCCTAGAGAGGGCGTGTCGACATGCCCTCACTAGGGGCATTTCTTTTTCATCCCCAGGCAAGAGCTCAACAGCATTTTCTTTGCCTTTGCTTGAGGCATTTCATCCCTAGGCAATAGCTCAGCCAGTGGCTGAAATCACACTGGTTGAGGCAACAAAAAGGCCCCCAAAGAGGGTGCATCAACATGCCCTCTTTGGGGGCCTTTTTTTTCTCAGCCAATCTTGGTTGAGCTGATGCTTGGGGATGAAATGCCTCAGGTAGAGGCAAAAAAATGCTCCCAGAGTTGGCGCATCGAGGTGCCCTCTCTCGCGGCATTTTTTTTTCCTCTCTCTGAGGCATTTCAAACCCAAGCAAGAGCTCATCCAATGGCTAAAATCACACTGGTTAAGACAAAAAAAAGGCCCCCCAAGAGAGGGCACATCAACGCGCCCTCTATGGGTGGATTTTTTTTTGCCTCAGCTAGGGTGAGAGTTAACCCCTAGCTATGCTGAAGCTTGGGGCTGAAATTCCTCTAAAGATGGTTTTTCTCCAGACATGGGGCATTTCATCCTTTGGTTGAGTTCATGCTTGGGGTTAAAGTGCCTCAGGTAGAGGCAAAAAATTTGACTACAGAGAGGGCACATTGACGTGCCCTCTCATGGGTCAATTGTTTTGCCTCTGCTTGAGGCATTTGAGCCCCAGGCATTAGCTTAGCCAAGGCCTATAATCAACCTGGCTGAGTAAACAAAAAGGCCCCCAGAGAGGGTGCATCAACACGCCCTCTCTGGGGGTCTTTTTTTGCTTCAGCCATAGGGTGAGAGTCAGCAGCCCCTGGCTGTGTTGAAGCCTAGGGCTGAAATGCCTTAGGAAGAGGCAAAAAAATCCCCAGAGAGGGTGCATCGACATTGATGTCCCACCCTTAGGATGGCCTATTGGGCTTTCTATGATGCTGTTGGGTTGCCTATTGGTATAGTAGGTTGGGGATTTATTTTAGCTCTGTGGAAGTTTGTTAGCTATAGCAGTAGCCAACAGTCTCCGAGCAATAGGAGATGTAGCAGCCTTTTTAGCAGAAGCCCTCGTAGCCTCTATAGGATCCATCCTCTGATGTGAACAGATCAGCCATAGTTTCATCAACATAGCCTCGTCATAGCCTAGGCCATGGATAGCTTCACAGCCTCACCTTAGCCCTATAGTGGGACCTAGACAAGGGACCTAGACAAGCCCTCTTCAATAAGGAAGAACATATGTATAGGGGTGTATTACTAGCCATTGCCAAGCCCCAACAGAAAGCAATGAAGGTAGTGTCCAGATCCATCTCTCTCTCTCTCTCTCTCTCTCTCTCTTTATGGGCATCCATATAGAGTATACCTCAAGACACTTTAGAATAGGGTAGCCTTTATGCATCATGTCTAAATCTCCAACCATTGGTTCAAGGCTTGCTCCTTCTTGCCATGGGTATCCTTGGCAATTCGAGAAAACAAATTTTAATTATATCCAAGATGTGCATTGTCTCATAGGCCAACTCTCCCAATTTTTTTGAGAGGGAGAAGGGTTGACATGTGCAAGAGGGGGTTCCATATTTTTGCTGCTAAATTTTTTCTTTGCAAGCTTTGCATTTTCTTGCATATTCTAGGTACTCCAGGTACCTTTGGAGAAACCATGTACTCACATTGGCAGGGAAAAAAAGAAACGAACTTGCACATAGCATGAAGGGCTTTTGGAAAGGAAATATGACGCAAGAAACTGACAACATGGAAGATATGCATGGAGCAAATGATCCCTCCCCTTTTTGAGTAAATGAGTGTAGAGATTGTAAAAATTTTTGAGCATGTTCGGTGTCACGTCAGTTTGAGAGGGCAGTTATCTGTGAGACCACCTACAATAGTATTGGAGTAAAGCAAGGTCACCTACTCTCATCCACATTGTTTGGGCTTTGCATGTATGAGCTAGAAAATTTGGTTACAAAGTATATAACCCAAGATGGCAAATGGAGCCTCAACTTGGTGCATGTCCTTCTCTTATTGTTATATGCACATGACATTGTCCTCACAATAGTAATACAAGAAGAGGCTCAAACATTGATGCATGTATTGGATACTTCTACCAAAACAGTGTGCTGCACAAGTAAACACAATGAAAACAAGGATTCTGTTGTGAAAACTGTCTCAAGAGAACACAACCTCGTATCACTTATAGTGGGGAGGACCTTGAGGATGTGGAATTCAAGTATCTTGGCATAGAAGGTTGCCATGTGGCACGTCCATTGGATGCATAATCCCACATGCAATAATCCTAGGTTTCTTAACCAAACCTGTGTGTTCTTGAAAGAGTACAAAATGTGCTCTTTGTCCCTGACCTAGAGGTGTATGTGCTGCCTCTTCTGCACATGTTCTCTCATGTGGAGGCCCATCAACTTGACCTACAAATTGTGTGTCTTTGATGTACTTTAACAATGATCTTCGTATGCATTCTCTTTGACTTCACCTTTGGATATTGCCTCCAAATGTTTGCCAAAGCTGGGGGATTTCCACTTTTTGAGAAAAACATGCGAGCATGGGAGAAAATTGGATTAGAATGTAGTTTTTTTGTGTCAAAGTTTATGAAAATAATCCATGTACAGACTGATGGGATATCTCAAGATGTATGCCTCAAGCACACCTTAGTTTCTATGTGTGAGTGCTAGAGGCAAAGTTAGGTGCCCACAAGCACAGTTAGGTGGTGGAGAGCCACATAGGATGATTGAGAGAATCTAGGAGTAGATTGAGGAGATGATTGTGGAACTCTGAAGTCATCAGTGATGTCAGTGAGCATGTATGAGGTGCCTACTTAAGGACCTCACTCTTCTTCATTACATAATGTAAGTATTCTGAGTTTGTGTCCACTCTTTGCTTTCCTTTTAGCTTACCAACATGGTATCAGAGCCCTTTGATCCCCCTTGAGCCCATTTCTGCCACATCATCTTCTTCTTCACCATCTCTCCCTCTTCTTCCCAAAATTTTCTTAAGCTTGTTCTCCTCCGGTTCTCAGCCATTTCCCACGTCCTTCCTGCTGGTTGAAGGGGTGAACCCCTGGCTGAGAGGAATTGAAGAAAACCGCGCCCATTTCGTCGCCATTACACGAATTCCGTCGACTCTTTCTTCTACATTTTCTCTCAGCACACTTCATCTCCCTCTACTTTTAGGGGTAGATTCTCCATGCCTAGAGCTATCCTGTGCTGAAATCTGAGCAGCAATGGTTGCTTATTCAAGCTGAAAACAGAGGAAAACCAGTTGAAATTGGAAAGGCAAGCTATGGAGTTCTGACGCCTTTTTGCGCCTCTTCTTCCAAGAGGATCTTCTGGGGTATAACAGCTCTCTTTTGCCTTAAAAGCCCCCTTTTCCTTTGCGGATGCGTCAATTTTACGAGCAAAAACCTATGAGCAGGTTTATCCGAGCGTGTTTTTCAAGAGATTTTTAAAAATGTTTTTCTTTAGGAAACATGGTTTTTACACTTTTATTTTCACTAGAACTAGATCCCTTTATCATAAAAATATAGAGACTAGTCACTCATTCATTTTTACACAACATTATTTTCTTATTTAGAGACATCCCTTTGTACCCCTGTTATTACCTTAAAAAAGTGTTGATTCCTTTAAGAAATATTCCTCATAATCACTCTCAATGTAATAATACTATGCATATATAATTACTTATTAACACATTTATATCATATGGCAATATCTTTTTAGTGTTTTTATAGCATATTTATGGACATGTTTCTAAAGAAGTTTAAATTACTATAAATAAGTATTAACTTGGGCTTATATATCACTCTCATAAAATACATGTAATATTTAATACTATATATGAAAGATTTTCCAAAATATAACTCCATAGATGTGCTCAAATGGGGTATTCCGATCAATTTGAGTGGTTGAATGACTATATTTGGACATTGGATATGAAAGTTATGTCACTTTTAAAAGTGCTGTCCAAGGTAGTTTCGCCAGCGAAACTACCTTGGGAGACTTGCTTCAAAGGGGTTTCGCTAGCGAAACTACCTGGATGGCTTGCTTCAATGAGTTTTCTTTGAAGAAACTCTTTCATGAAGATAGGTTGAGAGAGGGTTTTCAATGTCACCCCCTATTAAGTAAAAGTTGTAAGAAGGATCATAAGGGAATTTTCATAAAGAAGTCTACTCTACATGTGGGTTTCTTCAAAAGCCATCCCATTATGCTCTCACCATTTCTACAGATTCACCTAAAGATTTTTGTATAAAATAGGCATTGCTATAATACTTTGCATATTTCTAAGTGAAACTATGTTTTCTTCTGATCGATTTTTGCCATATTTATGCATAGTTGGAAGCTTTTTTTTTCCTTCGCTCGGATGCTCGGAAGATTTCGCTTAGAAAATGCTCGTCCCCTTCCTTTGCTTTGAAGAGTAAGCTACAAGCCCTCCAAGTTCAGCCTTTTGGTTTTGACAGTTTTGACAAGTTTTTGAAGAAGATGCTACATAAGATGCTATTCTAGCATTTCTGGTTTTTTGAAACTTTCAATAACTTCAATCAAGTGTGGCTTCAGTTTTGTTTTGAATTGCTAGACCTAGTTTTGATTGGAAAGTATTCATTTTAGCCACTTCTGTGAAGCATGTAAGAAGAAGCATCATTGATTGAATATTGGTCACTAGTCTTTGCTACATCAAGTGCTTATATTTTGGAAGTCTTTCAGTTATCTTTTTGCCTTGTAAGAGAGATAGACACTGCCCAATATCTAGGTTAGACCCTCTCATGGCTACCCTATTGAATCTAGAGAAGTTCAATGGAAAGGGCTTCCACATATGGTAGATGAAGGTGAAATTTGCATTGATGAGGGAGAACCTATGGGGACTTGTCAATCCTACTCCAACCGCTTCTTCTATGGCCTCCAATGCTGGAGAATCCTCAACTCCAACACGACCGGCAAGGGATCCCGCTAGAGAAGATAAAGCATATGGTATCATTGCTCTTGCTTTAGGAGATGATTATATTCACCACATCTCTGACTTAGAGTCTCCTTCAGAAGCTTGGCAGAAGCTTGACATGATTTTTGGTGCTAGCTCTCATATCTCTAAATTATCACTTAAAATCTCTTTCTTTGAATTGAAGATGGCTAGTGGTACTACTTTGGCAGCTCATGTCAACTATATGCGGAGTCTTATGACTCAACTAGCTTCTATCAACTCTCCTATTACTCCAGATGATGCTATGGCAGTGTTACTTAAGAGTATGCCTAAAGATTATGATCACATAGTTAGCACTTTAAAAAATCTTCCTAATCCTAATCTTGAAGGCATTATCTCTGCTCTCCAAGAAGAAGAAAGGCATATGGAGCTCAAGAAAGGCAATGACACTGTTTATGCTGTAAAAGTTCAAAAGGGAAAGTTTACCCCTTGCAATCACTGTGGAAAGACAAATCACCTTTCAAAGGACTGCTTCAAAATTAATCCATGCAAGCACTGTGGCAAGAACAACCATAATGAGAAGTTTTGCAGAGCCAAAGCAAAGACAGAAAATGCAAATCTACTTTCAGTTGAGGAGCCTCCACAAGATGAGGCATCCTTTGAAGATTATGCATTTTAAATCATCTCTATGTATGCTCCAGATCTCTCTTTTTATGTCAAGGTACTCAGCCTGGATAGTCCTCCAAAATGAATGAAATAAACTATTGTGTTTTTTGTGTGTTTGTAAACACCTCTGGTCACCTTATGATGTAGGCCATGTGTATATTTTGCTCCATGGTACCTCCTACAGACATTGTGTGCATGTACATGTAGGGGAGATAACCATTGGAAGGTCTTTTTATATCCCTTTTGTTTGCCTTACACCCAAGGGAACCCTTGCTAGCATGAGAACCTAGCCATAGATTTATCCTTGACCACCATGAGATGGCATGAGAAACTATGAGACTAGATGTATCCTTGACATAGCCTGAGGCATTTCCTTGAGGGGGGGTTTGATGGGATATCTCAAGGTGTATGCCTCAAGCACACCTTCGTTTCTATGTGTGAGTGCTAGAGGCATAGTTAGGTGTCCACAAGCATAGTTAGGTGGTGGAGAGCCACATAGGATGATTGAGAGAATCTAGGAGAAGATTGAGGAGATGATTGTGGAACTCTGAAGTCATCAGTGATGTCAGTGAGCATGTATGAGGTGCCTACTTAAGGACCTCACTCTTCTTCATTCCATAATGCAAGTATTCTGAGTTTGTGTCCACTGTTTGCTTTCCTTTCAGCTTACCAACACAGACCCCTTTTGTGAATAAAGGGGTCATATTGCTCAAGAAAAGAAATGGATATCCTCATTTTTGACTAAGCAAAGTTTTCTAACTCTTAAAGTTCATGAAATGAGGCCAGGATTATGAAACCCTTCTATAAATCAAGGGGCCATATTGCTCAATAAAAGAAGTGGTTATCCTTGTAATCTAATATACGACAATAACCAATAACCAAAATGTAAGAAAACAATACAACGTTTGTGATCAACAGAGAACAATATCTCGTACGCAAGAGAGAAAAGCAGATAGTATGGCGAATCAAAAATTTGATTACTATAAAACTAATACAATAGATGGTGCTGCCTCCCAGTCGTGCACTCCTATGAGAGAAGCTTCGATGGCATGCTAGAAATAGTAGAGGACGGAGGCTGGATGCTAAGGAATCAAGGTTGATGTAGCCAGTGATGATAATGGGCTTCACAGGCTTGCTCTTATATAGCCACCACTCATAGTCGGTTAGACCCAATTGGGTGACCGACCCAGTCCACCCAAAATGGACGACTGGGGGTCGGTCCCGAAATAGGGCACCGATCGCACGATAGAACCGTGGCACAAAATAGAGCCCTGCAACCCAAGAATGGGCTGCCTTGGGAAATGCTCCGTCCATCCTTAGTGCGGTCAGTCATGGGATGCCTTCCCACACTTGCATGTAGCCTAGTTGGCAATGTACCAACTCTATCTGAAGCCGTCCAGCCATCAGGCCACACATGGCCCCCATCTAGTGTCCAAACTAGGACCTATCGGATAATCGAGCTACTCAAATGACTTCTCCTCATATGGGGGGCTTACAAGTAGAGTTAGCTGGTTCTTGCGTAGTTACACGAGAGTGGAGCATTGATATCTAACACAAAAAACAAATCAAGTTGCTAGACCCCTTCTCTCTATTCTTTGAGAGGTTTCCACGTGGAGCAATTTTGGAGGTTCGGAGAGGAAACGGGAGCTTCGTAGAGGTTTGAGGGAGGTAGGAAGGCGTTCAAAAGGTTTCGGAGCTTCAGGAGTTCGAGCCACTGCATGGAAATGATGTGGTATATTGTGAGACTCAGTGGGCAGATTGCATGGTGCACACAGACTTGATGATGTGGCATGCACCGATGGGTCATGAAGAGTCCATGTGGCACTGTAGCTCTGCTAAGAAACCTAAATCCTCGAGGGCTTCTGCGCATAGTCTTCCACCCGACCACGGATTCCTTTCTCTTGGAGCCTCCTCAACCTTCTTTCTTTTTTTTGGCTCCCTCTAGAATCCTCCCTCCTAGCCCAATACCTCCCAAGTGGCCATCCCTCATGGTGCCATGTGTCCAAGTGGACCTTACCATTAAACCCCTCTTTAGGTTCAACTAATGCACCCTTCCATTAATTACCTAGGCCTAGGATTTCCCCCTAGACCCTATTAGCCACATAGGTAAGTATTGTCAAGCCCTCATGGTTTCCCCATTATACCGATGTCATGGTATCATAGTTGACGTAACATTCCCTCCCCCTTAAGAATTTTTTACGTCCTCGAAAACAAAATTGGGAAACCTCCTCTAGAGATTGCTTACCTTTTCCCATGTTGAACTCTCTTCAGATCTATCTTTCCACTTAATCAGACATTCTTTCCATATAGTATGTCGCGTTCTTTTTTCTTGTGTATCTAAAATTCTTTCTGGTTCATGTGGTAAAGATGTGGGTTCAATAAGTTCAACTAGGACTTCATTTCCAATGAGATTATCATCATCTCCTAATTTTCTTTTTAGCCTACTTACATGAAAAACTAGATGTACTCTACATCCCTCAGGTAAGGCTAATTTGTAAGCAAGTTCTCCAATCCTCTTAAGTATTGTGAATGGTCCAAATTACCTAGGAGATAACTTTGGACATTTACCTGCTTTTAGAGATTCTGAAGATTCAGGTACCTTAAAGTAGACTTTCTCATTTACTTCAAACTCCAACTTTCTACGGTGGGGGTTTGCATAAATATGTGCTCTATCTTGAGCTCTTCTTATGCTATCTTTAGCTTACTTAAGCATTTTATTCATATCCTCAAGAAAGTCTTTGGCTACTTGAACCTTCTCTTTTTCAAGTCCCACTGTCGTTGGGGCTCTAGGTTGAAATCCATAGATCATCATGAATGGACTAAAACCTGTAGCTAAATGTTTGGCACTGTTATATGCAAATTCTAATATGGGCAAATACTGTTCCCAATTAGTTTGCCATTTATTTACATATGCTCGAAGCATATCCTCAATGATTTTATTGACCCTTTCAGTTTGACCATCACTCTGTGGATGATCCGCGGTGCTCATATTCAATGAAGTTTCCAACCTCTTAAACACAGCCCTCCAAAAATGGCTGTTATATTTGCTATCCCAGTCACTAACAATACTGGCAAGGAGCCCATACAGTCTATAGATATGCTCCACAAATAGCCTAGATAATTTTGGAGTTTTAACATCCTCACTAATAGGAACAAAATGAGCCATCTTGGTCAACCGATCCACAATTACCCACACAGAGTTGTGCCCCCTCTGTGTCCTAGGCAGTCCCACAATAAAATCCATGGAGATGCTTTCCCATTTGCCAGATGGAATCTCCAATGGGTGTAGGAGACCTCCTACCTTAAGGCATTCAGCCTTATTGACCTGGCATTTTTGGCACTTCAATACATAATCTTGGACGTCCTTTCCTATTCTAGGCCAAAAGAATTGTCTTTTCAGAAGTACATATGTCTTCTAAATTCCCGGGTGTCCAGCACTCGGACTATCATGACATTCAAAAAGGAGTTGGTGCCTAATGTCATTATCATCGGGGACACATACTTTGCCCTTGTAGAGTAGGTAGCCATCTTCAAAAGTATATTTTCTCCACTTGAGTCCTTTATCACCAACCTGTGGTGTGTTGCCATTTCCATGCGACTCCTCAGTGAAAGCCTCTCGATTAGTTGGATCCCTATTATTAATTTCTTTCCATATTTCAGAGAAGTGAGGATCAAATTCACATTTCCCTTTTAAGGACTCTAGGAAATCATTCTGAAATTGAGTAAAACTCAATTCATTAACAATTATCATTCGGCTAAGAGAGTTTGCTACCACATTAAACTTCCCTTTCCTATATGTCAATTGTATATCAAACTCTTGCATTAACTCAGCCCATCTAGCATTTCTACCTTTAAGCTCTGGCTGTGATTACAAATCCATTTAATGCTTTCTTAATCAAAGATGATCTCAAATTTTGCACCGTATAAATAGTGCCTCCACTTCTTTAAAGCATAGACTATAGCATATAGTTCTTTTTCATATGCCGAGTAATTTCGTTGGGCACGATCTAGCTTTTTGCTTTCAAAAGCTACTGGTCGACCTTTTTGTATAAGTACTGCCCCAATAGCAAAATCATTGGCATCTGTCTCATGGTTCATTGGGATCCACTACTTTTAAGACAGGAGCTGCCGCTATAGCTACCTTTAATTTTTCAAGACTTCTCTTTTGAGGTTCATCCCATATGAAGGTTTTCCCTTCCCCTTAAGCTGGTCCGTGATAGGAATAGCAATCTTAGCATAATCTTGGATGAATCTCCTATAAAATCCTAACAAACCTAAGAATATCTATAATTCTTCTAGATTTATAGGATGTGGCCATTCCAATATGGCCCTTACTTTGTCAGGGTCCATACAAACCCCTTCTTGGGATATTATATGTCCCAACTATTTCACTTCTTTTGCAAAGAATTCACATTTGGATTCTTTTGCAAAGAGTGAATTATCTCTAAGCAGTTGGAACACTTTTTGCAAATGTTCCAAATGTTTTTTTCTGGTTTTACTATAAATAAGGATATCGTCTAGAAATACTACAGCAAATTTCCCTAGATATGGCCTTAAGACACTATTCATAAGTGTCATGAAAGTTGCTGGAGCATTTGTTAATCCAAATGGCATTACTTTAAATCGATAATGCCCATACCTAGTACGAAATGATGTCTTAGAGACATCTTCTTCCCTAATTCGTACTTGATGATATCCTGATCTTAAATCAATTTTAGTAAAGTATTTTGCCCCTTGCAATTGATCAAAGAGCTCATTAATGCGAGGTATAGGATACTTATTTTTTATGGTGATTTTATTTAGTGCTTGGTAATCTATGCATAAATGCATAGTACCATCCTTTTTCTTTACCACTAAAATTGGTGCAGACCAAGGTGAACTACTTGTTTGGATTTGGCCCTTCCTAAGATATTCTGTTAACTATCTTTCGACCTCACGTACTTTCGTTTGAGTAAGCTTATATGGGGATTTACAAACAAGGGTAGACCCAGGAATTAAATCTGTTTTATGATCTACTTCTCTCTCAGGAGGCAAATCATCAGGTAAGTCAAGTGGAAAAACATCTTTAAATTCAAACATTAAATTATTGAAAGAAGATTTATACTTTTTAACATTACAAAAAACAACATTACTTCTTTCTGATGCAGAAGACATAAAATCACCTATAAAAGTAAGTTCACAAAGATATACCTCGCATTGTTCTTGGTGTAGTAGTCGTTCCAATTCCATCGAACAAATAAGAGGAGAGTTAGGCACATCATGTTCTCCTTGAATCTGAAAGACTCTACCCTCTTTTTCAAACATAATGGAGTTATTAAGATAACTCCTCTATAAGCTATGTCCAAGACTATATAGCCATTCTTGACCAAGCACTACATCTGTTCGGTCGAGATGCATGATTTGGAAATCCAAGGCATCCTGATAGCCTTGAATATCCATCTCTACACCATATATCATGGTGTCCCAAACTTTTTTATCACTCGCCAAAGAGACCACATATTTATGGGCACTGGGACTCTGAGGCAATTTTAATTTCTTAACTAACGAGTAGTTTAAGAAATTATGTGTTGCACTATCGTCGACCATCACTCTTACTCTTTGCCCCTTAATTTTTCCATGCATCCTCATAAAATCATGAGGACCAAAGGTGGGCTGCCACATTGCCGATGATAGACAGCACATGTGGGTGCTATCCTCATGATAGACCTCTACCTCAGTGTACTTTTTAGTACCATTAAGCGGTAACACTTGCACCGGATGCACTTGTTTTTGTGGAGGTTTATTTGGGGCTTTAGGTCCCACTGGTTTATTTTTAGGACAGTTCCAAGTAGCATGGTCTTTGCCCAGAAATTTGAAGCAAAGATTTTCTTGCCTGGCCCTTTCATAATCCTCTTTTTTCAAGAGAGGATAATTTTGTGTTTGAGGTTTCTTAGGTGGTGCCTTAGGAACCTCCTTCTTAAAGTGCCCCTTACTTTTCAAATTGGAAAATTTATTGAACTTTGGAACAAGTCCCCGTAGTATCATCATATATTTGGGCATACTAAATGGCTTCCTCAAAGGTTTTTGGGGAATTTCTTTTCACCTCAACCTTATAAGTGTCTTTAAGACCTCTCATGAAACCCCTTATCTTTTGGAATTCATCAATTCCCTTCAGCTTAGGGACTGCCTCCCTATAATTCGCTATGTACTGGACTAGAGTGTTTTTACCCATAGTGCAATTGTCCCAAGCCTCCCAATCTCTTTCTAATTCATTTTCCAGTAAAAACTCTTTTAGGAAGGCTTGTTCAAACTCAGTCCAATATCTAGGAATTTTATCACCCTCCTTGAGGCTCATCCACCATTTATAAGCTTTATTTCCAAGGGAAAGACTTGCTTCCATGACTTGATTTTCAGGAGGTGTATTCCTGAGTCGATCAAAGTCTTGCCATTTTTGCAAGAACGTATTAATCGCATCTTTATTACGCTCCTTTTCTTCCCCATTGAAAATTGGCGGTTTTAAGTCCTTAAGGATATTCAAGGTTTCTCTAAGTCAAGAGGTAGACCTTGTTGAGATATCGAGCTCCACTCGTGATATGCCAGGGTGACCGTTGTGCATTTATGTCACCGACTTGTTAGCTGCAGACGCGGTTGGTACACCGCCCACGAATAATAGCTGGATGACAGCTATCCTTATTTACTCTAGTTCGTGGCTCAGTTAGTATGCCACCTTAGTTAATTGAGTTTGGTTTGAGACCCACATATAGGGCTCTTCTATTTCTTTGTACTAGAGTTCTTTCGGCTTTCACAACTAAGAAGAGGAAAACTGTTTTCAGCCTCCACCTTTGTGTGTATTCCCCCATTGTGCATGTGAAAAAGCTACAAGTGAGACTCCTTTCCTCTCTCCCACTATCTTCACATGGTATCAGAGCCTTGTTCATGGTAAGGAGCTCAAGAAAGCAAACCAATTTCACGGTGTCCTGGTAAGAGGACCAGTGTTGCTTTCCTATTTCGAGTTTGGGAGAAAATCTCTACAAGTAGCACAGCCAGAAGTGCAAGAGTGCACCGTCTCAAATTCAGACACCCTTCGTGGTGTGGCGAGAGTGTAGTATATGCTGCGGGTGTGGGCAAAGCCCTCAGTGGCTTTATTTTTCTGATTCGAGGCCATTTCGAGGCCCGTTTTGAAGGCGGAAGTTCTTCATAGGCACTCAAAAAAAGGCCCTGTTTTGGATGTGCGACCACTGCTCGGCTAGTCAGTGAAAAGTTGCCACAGAAATTGCATCGTATGCCTGTGTGCAAAGATATTGGGAGTTGCAAAATCATGCTTGTTGCCTGTTGATGCAAAATCGTCACTAGGAAGTGACTGTGTGGTGGAATACCACTTTCGTCAGTTTTGCAGATCTGCCCGTGTGAGGCAAAAGCTATGTTGTTTGCAGTGACATAATATTTTGCAGTGTTTTGTAATGGCATCTGATTCTCTTTTGCAGATTGTCATTGAAAAGCTTGACAAGAACAACTTCCAGGCATGGAAGTTTAGAATGATGAATTTCCTTATGGTAAAAGGCTATTGGGAGTTCATTACAGGAAATAAAGAAGAACCTGTTCTTCCTAATGTTCCCAATCAACAGGAAATGCAGCATTTAAAGGATGGCATGAGAGAGCTAGAAAAGTTATGTACTGGCTGTCTATCAGTATTTCGGACTCTATGATTGTGCATATTCAAGATGCAAGTATGCCAAAGGAGGCATGGGATACTTTGGCAAAAATGTACAGCACAAATATGCAAGCTAGGAAAATGCAGCTCAAACAGGAGTTGCACAATGTGCAGAGAGAAAATTTGAGCATAAATGACTACCACATGAAGGTGAAGAAAATTGCAGATGCACTTGCTTCCATTGGGTCGCCAGTGGAAGATGATGATCTAGTTTCTGTGACGTTGAATGGTCTAGGAAAGGATTATGCATAGTTCCAGACATCCATTACTGTCCATGAAAAATTTCCTGATTTTGAAGAGTTGTTTGCTCTTCTAATTTCTGAAGAGCAGAGAAATGGGGGTGCATCTTCTTCAGGAGGAATTTCAAAAGAAATTGTATTCTACTCAAATGCTAGAAGAGGTAGAGGCAGAGGTAGAGGAGGCCGATTTGTAGGCCGTGGTAGAAATCAGAATATGCAGCAAACTCAAGAAAACCAGTCCTATGCAGGAGGACGTGGTAACTCTAGAGGCAGGGGGACCCAAAGAGGCCGTGGTGGATGGCAGAGAGGCCAAAATGCAAACAGCAATGTTGAATGCTACTATTGTGGTAAAATGGGTCATATGGCTAAGGACTGCTACAAAAAGCAGAATGACATTATGAATGGAAAATTGCAGCAAGGCAATTATGCATCTTCCAGTAGACAGGGTGATGAAAGAAATGAGCATCTATTTATGGTGCAGCATCATATGACCAATTCTGTGACAAGTGCAGAAGAACGAAATGATGTGTGGTATGTTGACTCAGGTGCATCAAACCACATGACAGGTCATGCAGAATGGATGCAGGATGCAAGGAAAATGGAAAAGCCAGGATTTGTTGAGACTGGTGATGATACTGCATATCCTATTGTGCAGATTGGTAAAATTCCTTTCTCTATGCAAGATGGGAAAAAGAAATACCTGTCCAATGTATTTCATGTCCTGAACATCACCAAGAACCTGGTTTCTGTTGGTCAAATGGTTGAGCAGGGCTTGCAGGTCAGATTTAATCCTCATGGATGCTTTGTTGAGGATATGAAAAATAACGGTCACTTGATAGCAAAAGGAAAGAAGAAGGGCAGCATGTTTACGTTGGATGCGGACATGCCTGAATTGAGTGCAGCAATGTTTGCACATGGGACCGGTGTAGTTGCAGATATTGATATCTGGCACAAACGCATTGGTCATGTTAATATACGGCGACTTAAATCAATGCAAGCCCAAAATATTGTTGCAGGATTGCCTAAATTCAAGGTTGCAGAAATGCACAAGGTTTGTGAAGCCTGTCAATTTGGGAAACAGGCAAGGAAACCTTTTCCTAGGCATGTTCAAGAGAGTAAAAAGCCATTGGAATTAATCCACTTTGATGTGTGGACTACTGAAGCTGCATCTATTGGAGGCTGTCACTATTTTGTCACATTTATTGATGACTTCAGCAGAAAACTTTGGGTGTATTTTATGAAAAAGAAAAGTGAAGTGTTTGGGCACTTCAAAGCTTTTAAAGCTATGGTTGAAAAGGAAACAAGCCTGCAAATAAAATGCCTAAGGTCAGATGGAGGGGGAGAGTACCTCTCAAATGAGTTTGCAAGGTTCTTGCAGGAGCATGGTATAAAGCAGCAATATTCATGCAGTCATACCCCACAGCAAAATGGAATTGTAGAAAGGAAAAACAGGCATATTGGAGAGGTATCTCAGGCCATGCTAAATGAAAAAGATCTACTATGTCCATGTGCCAAATGAGTTGAGGTCCAAGTTGGATCCAAAAGATGAGAAGTGTGTCTTTATTGGTTATTCTCTGCAACAAAAAGGGTATAGATGCTATAACCCTTCTACACATAAGTTCACAGTGAGCAGAGATGTTGTTTTTGATGAGATGAGTAGCTAGTATAAACCAGTAAATGTGATGATTGATGTAGATGCACAAAATGGTAATGCTGCACAAAATTCATAGCAGTAATCACAAAATATCAGTGGACATGCAGTGTCCTCTAGCAGTGGTTCACATACTTCGCCATGGACAGGTAGATTGAGATCAGGAGAATCTCCTCAAAGCAATGCAGATAGTGGTAGGCAAGTATCACGAAAAGGAAAAGAGAAGGTAGATCATCCCATGTTCGATGTGAATACAGGTCACTCTTATGTGGATGGTGAATCCAATGGCTCAGAACAGAGCATTGATGATGAGTTGGGTATTCCTTCTGTTGTTACGCCTGGAGTAAGGAAGACCAGGGATGTTTTGAGAGCACCTAGAAGTGAGTCTATTTTGCACAGGTCTACCAGGGTTAGGTATCCTATGGATAGGCTGAAATATGATGGATTTACAGCCATTCACTATGCCTATATGGTCAAAGTGATACAGGAACCAGAACCCAGTTCTTTTGAGCAAGCCATGGGAAATGAAAAATGGGAGAAAGCCATGGATGAAGAAATGGATGCCTTGGAAGCCAATGCTACATGGGAATTGGTGCCTTTGCCTAAAGACAAGAATGCAATTGGCTGTAAGTGGGTTTATAAGATCAAGCACAATGCAGATGGTTCTGTGAACACATACAAGGCAAGATTAGTTGTCAAGGGGTATGCACAGACATATGGCATTGATTATGAAGAAACATTCAGTCCGGTTGCAAGGATGGCAACTATAAGAGCAGTCATTGCTATGGCTACATCAAAGGGATGGTCTTTACACCAGATGGATGTAAAGAATGCCTTCTTTCATGGTGATTTGCAAGAAGAGGTCTTTATGGAGTAGCCAGCAGGTTATGTTCATGCTATTCATCCTGAGTTTGTTTGCAGGTTGAAGAAAGCCTTGTATGGCTTGAAGCAAGCACCTAGAGCATGGTCTGACAAGATAGGACAGTATCTTGTCACTATTGGCTTTCAGATTTCCAAGGCAGATTTCTCACTCTATGAGAGAAAAACAGAGAAAGGGATTATGCTGCTTGTCATTTATGTTGATGATTTGATCATCACAGGTGATAGTGATGAAGATATCCTTCATGTGAAAATGCTATTGAAGTAGAAGTTTGAAATGAAGGATTTGGGAGAGCTGCATTATTTCTTGGGCATTGAGGTGATTAGATCACCAAGTGGGATAGCTCTTGCAGAGGCAGTATGGATTGGAAATGTTGTCCAAATATGGGATGACAGGCTGTAAGCATATTTCAGTTCCTTTGGAGCAGAATGTGAAGCTGAGCAAGGATGCAGGTGAGCTTCTGGAAGACCCTACTATGTACAGACGCATAGTAGGAAGTTTGATTTATATCACTATTACCAGGCCAGATTTAAGCTATGCTGTTGGATTGGTAAGTCAGTTTATGCAGGCTCCAAGGAAACCACATTTGGATGCGGCTAGACGCATACTCAGGTATGTGAAGTCCACATTGCAGTATGGACTATTTTATGAGGCTGGGGTTGAGATATAGTTGCATGGATACACTGTGATTGGGCTGGTAGTATTTCCGATAGACGATCTACCAGTGGATATGTGTTCTCTTTTGGGAGTGTTGCAGTCACTTGGAGCAACGAAAAATAGCCTTTAGTTGCCTTGTCGAGCACAGAGGCTGAGTACAGGGGTGTAGCAATGGCTGCATGTGAGGTAGCTTGGTTGCATAAGCTACTCTATGATATGCATCAGCGGGCCAGTTGTCATTTATTGTGACAACATGAGCAGTATACACTTGGCAAATAACCCAGTCTATCATACTAGAACAAAGCACATTGAGGTGCATTATCACTATGTGTGGGAGAAGGTTTTACTAGGTCTTATTGATCTAGTTTATGTGAGCACAGAGGATCAGGTAACTGACATATTCACGAAGGCATTGGGCGCAGAGAAGCTGCGCAAGTTCAGAGACCTGCTTGGTGTGCATGAATTGGGATTGACTCGAGGGGGAGTGTTGAGATATCGAGCTCCACTCGCGATATGCCAGGGTGACTGTTGTGCATTTATGTCACCGACTTGTTAGCTGCAGATGCGGTTGGTACACCGCCCATGCTGGATGATAGCTATCCTTATCTACTCTAGTTCGTGGCTCAGCTAGTATGCCACCTTAGTTAGTTGAGTTTGGTTTGAGACCCACATATAGGGTTCTTCTATTTGTTTGTACTAGAGTTCTTTCGGCTTTCACAACTAAGAAGAGGAAAACTGTTTTTAGCCTCCACCTTTGTGTGTATTCCCCCATTGTGCATGTGAAAAAGCTACAAGTGAGACTCCTTTCCTCTCTCCCACTATCTTCACAGACCTCTCAACTTCATTAGGAGGAATCGGTGATTTTTCAGTAATAGATACTGATTGAAAATCGGCTATCTTAGTTATAGCTTCAGTTAGGGTTTTTAATGTTTCACTGATAATCCCTAACTGTGTTTCTATATTTTGCGTTCGAGTTTCCAATTTAGTGAATTCCGCATACGAAATGGCATAATCACCGTAATCAATATCCTCCATTACTACATTATCCTCTTGAGTTTTAGTTTGTACCTCCTCATGTATTTCCTCTCTAACTACTGCTTTTCCCTTTCTAGCCCTTTCCTCGGCCTCTCTAATCCTATCATCCCTTTTTGGAGTTGTCATTTTTAAAAATGTATATTTTCCAAAAAATGTAAAGCAAAGCGCTTTATATCAGATATAAAAATATGACCACTTTCCTGATATTTGTTCAATGGTCTTGAATTTGTCTTTGAAGCTGATGCGTCCTCTCACGCTTTTACTATTTGATCTCTCATCCCGATCTGGTTCTCCATTATACTCTTTGCTTTGAACTTTCTGGCCCGTTCTTCGATCTTCTTCTTTAAGTTTGGTGAGGCTAAGGAGATTGGAATGAAGAAGAGGGTGAAAAGACTTTAAAAAGAGAGGGATTTGAGACTTTAGAGAGGGATATAAAGGCTTTGATGAGGTGGCTTTTTCTAAGGTTTTGAAAACCTTAGATTATGTGGCTTTTGCAAATGCTTAAACTCAGTGTATTTTCGCCGAGCGACGATTTGCTGCGCAATGATTTGCAGGCTAGTTCACATATGAGAAGCATTGTATTTTTGCTTCGTCTCTCAGTCGAACATAGTGCGTTGGATTGAATCGCTGCTTTGCTTGAAATCGACGAAGGACGTCGCGCGCAACTTTCTTCCCTTGATTCTAACTAGTCGACTGTCGTCTCATTCCTTTGAGGCTCTGAGAGTCTTAGACTCTAATGTATTAGGACGCTGCAATGCAATAGCAAGGTAGCCAAGATTGACACAGTGACACCTGTGACGATTTCTTCATAACAGTACAGATGATAGATCATGGCTCCTTTCCAGCGCATATAAACACCATCGGCTATCATGCGAACTTCGAAGGTGGGATTTGAAGTATAAACTCCATCGACTGTCTTTACTTAGTCAATTTGTAGGTTTGCTACAATGCCAATTCCAGTTCGTAGAAGTTGGCAGAACTTATATAAGCAAACCTCTGGACTCTCCGCTGTATACAAGTATACTGGGCTGTGCAGATCAATAAAAAAGCAGCTCGTTTTATCTGGGTTGCCTTGCCTTGGGGCTTAGACTCTGATTCCAAGCACCTTCCTCCTCTGATCATTGCTACGCATGGCAACCTCTCAAAAGGCTCGTCAATCCATTTGATTTTGGCTCTGATACCAATGATAAGAAACCTGAATCCTCGAGGGCTTCTACACATAGTCTTCCACCCGACCACGGATTCCTTTCTCTTGGAGCCTCCTCAACCTTCTTTCTTTTTTTTGGCTCCCTCTAGAATCCTCCCTCCTAGCCCAATACCTCCCAAGTGGCCATCCCTCATGGTGCCATGTGTCCAAGTGGACCTTACCATTAAACCCCTCTTTAGGTTCAACTAATGCACCAAGCTTCCATTAATTACCTAGGCCTAGGATTTCCCCCTAGACCCTATTAGCCACATAGGTAAGTATTGCCAAGCCCTCATGGTTTCCCCGTTATACCGATGTCACGGTGTCATAGTTGATGTAACAAGCTCTATCTCCCACCATGTGTCCTGATCGTGTCATCCCAAAGGACTATCACCTGCCACATGTCTGCATCTATGAGCTAGCTCTAGTCTGCTACCTTTGCCATCGCATGCTATGGTGACTAACCCATTCGTGCCACATGTTCCCATTTGGACGAAAATAGAGTCACCTCACCTGTTGCAGACTGCTTGACGATGATTCTACATGATTCTTCTTACTTGGGAACTGACAGACTATACAGCAATCTACTAATGATGTGCCAGCCCGAGGTAATTGCGAGGACAGGGGGAGTAAATGTGGGATGCAAGGCAGGAAGGGCACATGACATTGGGAGGGTGGCGGATGTGGCTCAGGGATAGCACATGGATAGTGGGTTGGATGCAGAAGAATAGTAGAGCATGGCACAAATGCATGCACATGACACGTGGCTGTCACGCATGAAACATTACATGTGGCTACAAACATGACATGTGGTAGACATGACACATGGATGTGCACGAGAGGTTGGAAGTGACATGTGGCAATCGGTGCAAGAAATGACATATAGCAAAGCTGGAGATCATAGAGGAGATAGTACACACACAGTAAGAGAGAGAGAGAGAGAGAGAGAGAGAGAGAGAGAGAGAGAGAGAGAGAAGTAGCAAGAGAGGAGAAGTAGATATAAATGATCGTGAAAACTGACATGGAATTGTTGCACCATCATGTTTTGGGAGTCAAATACCAATTCCACTGCACTCCAAACGATTTGGATTTGTGGAAATGATGTAACCCACACATGGAAGCCATCAACTAGCATTACAGGTATTCCAAGACTATCAATAGGAAGGTCGAAGGTTCAATCAGGAACATCCTAGACATGTGCAGAGATTGCCAAGTTGACAAGCTTAGGATTTGTCATATTAGGAGTATCAACTCCAATGGTGGGTGCAAGTTGTGCTTCGCCAATTCAAGCCCATGATGAAACAATAGTATTGCATGAAGATCGACCTCGGTGTCAAGATGGCAAAGCAATCCGATGGTGAAACAAAATCACCAAAGATAGTGGAATATAGAATTCAGAGGTCATTGGTCATGAAATGCATTGTTAAGGATGCAATAGTTGTGAAGGCCATCGAGCATGCTGAGTTCATTGTTTCTCAAGAAGGATCAATGCAAAAAGCTATTGAATATAATGTTGACATTTTTCGATTTCCGTCTTCCAATTGTGAAGACTTCATTGGATGATCATGCAAATTGGATGCCTATATTCCATGGAAACATATTTATTACATCTTCCTTTCATATCTTGGATTGGATAGCAAAAATAATATGTTTGTACACCAAGCCACCTTGAGTAAAAAATGACAAAATATGAAGAGGGGAGAGGAGAAGAGTGGAGATGAGGAGAGAGGGCACAGCTAGAGAGCACACCACAAATGACTAACTGTACACTAGAATTAGTTGAAAAAATAGAATATATACAAACCCTTTTAGGGTTAGGGTTAGGGGATCTAACCCTTTCCTTTATAGCACTCTATAAGGTTAGTGCTATGCACATATGATCACATGATGGTGCTATGCACACATGATCACATGATGTTGAGCGTGAACTCTCAACACCTTCCCTCAAGATCAACATCATGAAGTAGGCCTTCCCTCAAGATGATGATTCTGGGGAGTCGAAGAAGGACTGAGCATTACATTCCATCACACCCCTTTAATGGGAATGTCCTTCCTCTGCATCAAACCAAGAGCTAGTCGGTGTTTCTCGAATAGCTCTTTACCGAGTGGTTTGGTAAAGATGTCTGCAACATTTTCTTTGCTATCACAATGCTGCAGTGTGATGTCACCAAGTAACACTCTTTCTCTGATGAAGTGCTCTCTAACATCAATGTGCTTTGTTCTGGAGTGATATACTGGATTTTTGGCCAATGCTTGAGCCGATTGATTATCACAGTATATTGTTGTTGGCTTTGATTCACATCAAAGTAATCTGTTTCTGACAATAGTCTTCTGAGCCATATAGCCTCACATGCACCTGTAGTGAGTGCTCTATATTCTGCTTCAGTCGAAGACAAAGAAACAGTTGGCTGTTTGTTTGACAACCATGATATAGCACCTTGACCAAGGAAAAATGCATATCCCTGTGTCGATCTCCTGGTCTCATGATCTCCAGCATAGTCACTGTCATAGTATCCATGCAACCGTGGATGACTTCCTCTGTATTCTATCCCAAATTGTCTTGTACCTCTGATGTATCTCAAGACTCTTTTGGCTGCATTCCAGTGAGACTGTTTTGGATTTGCCATAAACTGTGCTAGTGAGCTTACTGCATAACAAATATCTGGCCGTGTGATTGTCAGATATATAAGAGATCCAATGAGTTGCGTGTAGTATCTGTCATTGACTGTAGGCTTTTCTGAATCTTTAGTAAGTTTCAAACTCTGTTCCATGGGAGTGGCTGCAATCTTGCAATCTGCCATATGAAACTTCTTCAAGAGACTGTCAACATACTTGAGCTGACTCATGAATGTGCTATCTGAATCTCTCCAAAACTCAATTCCAAGACAATAGTGCATAAGTCCAAGATCTTTCATGTCGAACTCTGCAGATAAGTCTTGTTTTAGTTTTCTAATGAAGCTATTTTTGCTTCCTGTCACAATGAGATCGTCTACGTACAAAAGTGCAATAGTAATATCTTCCCCTTGAACTTTGTAGTAGAGAGTATGATCTGCATTGGACTTCATGTATCCCAGATCAGCAAAATACTTGTCAATTCTGCTGTACCAACTTCTGGGTGCTTGCTTTAAGCCGTAGAGACTTTTCTTGAGATGGCAAACCTTGTTCTCTTGTCCTGGTTCAACATAACCGGCTGGTTGTTGCATGTAGACATCCTCGTCTAGATAACCATTGAGAAATGCATTCTTGACATCGAGCTGATACACATTCCATTTGTTGAGTGTCGCTAGTGATATCAAGAACCGTATGGAATCCATCTTTGCTACTGGAGTATAAGTCTCATCATAATCTTGGCCATATTGTTGTGCAAATCCTTTTGCAACTAATATGGCTTTGTATCTCTAAATACTGCCATCTGGATTGTACTTCACTTTGTATACCCATTTGTTGGCTATGGCCTTCTTTCCTGGTGGAAGGTCGCATAATTCCCAAGTGTTATTTTTATACAAAGCATCCATTTCTTCATTCATAGCAGTTTGCCATTCTGGCTTATCTACTGCGTCTTCGAAGTACACAGGCTCTTCTGTAGCCACGATGGTAGTCATAAGAGCATAGTTGGTGGTCTCCACCTGAATTGCTTTGCCTTTCTGATCATATGTCAATCTGGATGGTGGTCTGTTTTCCCTAGTAGACCGTCTGAGCTGCTGTGGCACTGCTTGGGGTGTTGCTGGCAATTCTTGCTCTTCTTCATCAACCTATTCTGTAGGTGACTGTGAAGTCGATGATTCTATCTCCTGTGTAGGTGAGGTTTTCCATTCTGATTCCTCATCAAAGATTACATCTCTGGAGATAATGACTTTGCGGTTGATGGGATCATACAATTTGTATGCTTTGCTTTCTTCACTGTAGCCAACCATGATGCATTTGCGTGACTTTGCATCCAATTTCTTGCGATGATCATCATGTATGTGGGCATATGCTATGCAACCAAATATACGGAGATGCCCAATGCGTGGCTTGTGTCCAGTGAATGCTTCATAAGGAGTCATACCTTGTATCGGTTCAGTAGGAAGCCGATTAAGCAAGTAGTTAGCTGTAGCTATTGCTTCTGCCCAATACTGATTCGGAAGATGCTTTTCACTAAGCATTGCTCTAGCACTGTCTGCTAAAGTCCCATTCTTCCTTTCAGCTCTTGCATTTTGCTGAGGAGTATCTGCACATGTGAATTGTCTTCGAATGCCGTGATTTTTGCAAAAGTTCATGAAGGCTGAAGACATGTATTCACCTCCTCTGTCTGATCTCATGACCTTGATCTTTCTGCCTGTTTGGTTTTCTACCATGGCTTTGAATTCTTGAAATCTGGTAAACACTTCAGATTTCTCTTTCAGAAAGTAGACCCAACAATATCTGCTGTAGTCATCGATGAAGGTCAAGGAATAAAGTGAACCATTTGATGCTGCGGGTCTGGGCATAACCCCATACATCTGTATGAATTAAATCAAGAATACCTCGTGCACGAGAGGTACTTCTGACAAAGTTGGTTTGCTTTTGTTTGCCGAAGCAGCATGCTTCACAAACCTTTCCAAGAAATTGTAGCTTCGGAATCCCAATTGCCATATTTTGATTCCTGAGATCTAACAAGTACTTGAAGTTGACATGACCATATCTCTTGTGCCATTTTGCAGATAGTGGCATCTGTTGCATTTGAGCTGACATGGCATGCTTATCTGGTACTGTAGCTAGCATCCTGTATAAGCATCCTTCCTTGACACCTTTTGCTACTAGCTGACCTCTTTTGGATTTGTCTCTGATAGTGCATTCATCACCGTCGAAGATGACTTTGTAGTTGTGTTCCGTCATTTGACCTACTGACAAAAGGTTCTTGCTGAGCTTCGGAACATAGAGCACATCTTTGACTAATCCTTTTGTACCAGTGAAATTGTTCATAGGGATAACACCTGTCCCTTGAACCGGATTCGGTGTATTGTCTGCTGTGTAGATGACATTCTTTTGACCTTCTAATGGCTTCATTTCTGTGAACCATTCCTGATGATTTGTCATATGAGATGATGCACCGCTGTCGATGTACCAAGGATCCTGTTCCACTGTTCATTTGCAAAATGACTGTGACTAGAATGTCCACCATGATGATTTCCTCTTCCTCGGGAATTCCCTCGATTACTGCTGGATTGACCACCTTGGTCATACTGCTTCTTGCGGCAATCTCTTTCATAGTGTCCAAACTTGTGACAATAGTTGCATTGAATGTTTGACACATTGGTGGATGCATTCCCTCATCCTTGGAATCTTCCTCGGTTGGAATGATTTCCTCTTTGCTGATTTTGATGTATCTTCCTCTGTTTCTGCCTTTGCCTCTGCTTCTATCTGAAGCTGTGAATGCCTGATCATTAGAATGACCTTTATGTGCTTGAATGGCCTGAGTCCTGAGTTCTTCACCAAGTAGAACTGACTGAAGTTCTTCCAGTGTTGGAATTTGCCGTTGGATGGCAATACTCTGGACTAGATTCTCATATCCTTCTCCTAGTCCATTCAGGATTACTTGAACCATTTCTGCGGGATTCATAGTCTCTCCTCTGCTGCTGCAAGTTGATTGTTGTAGTCTTTGATGCGGAGTACATAAGCATGACCGGTTTCACTGCTGTTGCGGAAACTCTGGTTGATCTGGTTTCTCAGGGTGAGAATCCTGGGATGTGTTCTTGGACTCGTAGAGAGCTGCGAACATATCCCATGCTTCTTTTGATGTCTTGACTGTGTTGAGCTGTCCTAGCATGACATCTTGCACATTTTGCTTGATCAGGTGATAGGCATACTTATCTTTCTTATCCCATTCTGCTTGAGCTCGGGCAATGGCAGGATCTGCTACTGGTGCAGAAACTATTTGTGTAGATGTTGATCCCGATGTAGATCCCGTTGCTGGTTTTGTGACAACAGATGGAGTAGAGCTACTGGTGGCTGGATCGGCCAATGGTCTAGGTATAGATCCATCGACATACTCCCATTTGTCCTGAAGCACAAGAATGGTCTCCATTCGGGATTTCCATGTACCGTAATTAGAGTTGTCTAACTTAGCAGATGCCTCCAGATTGAGGTTGCTAGTCGACATGGTGCAAACAATGTACTCAAAAAGTGTTCAGAAAAAAACTCTGTATGAATCAACTGCAAATACACTAAAGATGCCAAGTGAAATCTCTGTACCGTCGGTGAAGATAGAACTGCAGTGTATAAGATCTGATCTGTGTTACAAGGCTTGTGGCAATGATGCCAGGAATAGCCAAGAGGCTTTACAAGGCTGAAAAATGATGTGCACGATGCCGTGAGATAGCCAATAGGCTTTACAATGGTGGCATGTGTGTGTGAAATCAAGTGCTATCTGCCGACTGAATCAATCTGCAATGCCTCTGAACTCTGAAGTCTGCTCACTGAACTGATGAACGTAAGGTTTCAGGTAATGTAATGATGTGAAATCGGATGTGAGCGTATGGACTGACTCCAAGTAGGTACTAGTCGGGAATTTCGGGCATGGCTTAGATTGGCAACTTGGGGAATTCAAAGCGTCCCCTCTATGGCAATCTAGTCTACTCTGATCTAGATCTAAACCAACCGTCGATCGATGAAAGAGCAGCAAATAATTCCTTTTCCTTTGTTCTTTTTAAGTGCTGGGTCAGATGCGTCGATGTAGAGGCAAATGTGCGTGAAGGAAGTGGTTTTGTCGGCGAGGCTCAAATGTGAGTGTAACTTGCGCCAAAATGTGCGCATGATGTAACGAGCGCGTAGAGCATGAAAAATCAAGCGACTTTCCTTTTTGGAGCACCCTCAAATTCTTCCTGGATCAAGAGATATGACTTGATCTAGGTGGAGGGGCAAAAGGAGTGCAAATGGTGCTCAATGATGATGTGTCACTGTGAGTCACATGCAGTGATGATGTGGCACTGTGCTTAGCAAGAGGTGTGCCAGTGAAGCTCTGTGCTGAGGTGGCAGGAGTGTGCACATGCAGTGTGTGCACAGTGTGCCTGGCAAGGGACTGTGCCTGCAGAGGTCAATGCTGACTGGACTCTGCTGAGGTGGCAGTGCTGAGGTGTCACTGATGACGTGGCCTGATGATGTGGCAGATAATGTGGGAGTGCTGACGTGGCAGATGATGTGGCAGATGACATGGCAGTGCTGATGTGGCAGATGATGTGGTAGTGCTGATGTGGCAGATGATGTGGCAGTGCTGACATGGCAGATGATGTGGCACAGGTGATGTGGCTGATGATGTGGCACAGGTGACGTGGCTGATGATGTGGCATAGGTGACATGGCAGTCGTTGATGATGTGGCAGAATGACGTGTCACTGATGACGTGGCACATGATAAGATGATGACGTGGCAGATGCTGGAGCCTACTGACGTGGCCAGATAAGATGCCGTTGCCACGTGTTGATAGGAGGCATACTAGAATATTTTGAGGTGCTGACGGAATCTTTAAGATTCTGTCATCTTCTCCGTCGTCGGCCGTTTGGAGGTGGCGTTTCGAAGCTCTACTGTAGTCAAGGCTCATGCGGCCTCTCCAGCAGCGGCCTCCTGTTACACCACACCGAGCTACGGCCGACAGCCGCCCGCCTAGCTCCAGCTCCAAAGCGCCATGACAAAATATGAAGAGGCGCAGTTCGTTGCAGTCGTGAGGCTCAGCCGCTTGTAGATGAAGCAGGTCGTTGTAGACCAAATGGTGAAGCCTTTGAGAAGGGCTTTTGCTTGTTGGTCGTTGGCATTGCAGTCGGATAGAGAGCTAAGGATGTCATGGAGCTGCGTGCAGCAAGAGAGCTTAGGCTCTTGTTGAATAGCGCTGGAGCACTAGAGCATTGTCGTAGGGGCCTTTGCAGCAAGGTGTCTGTCGCTCGAGCCTCAAAGGCTTTGGCTACGTTAGCTGGGGATGTTGTATTGGCTGCATCATACGCGCATGAGCTTCCTCATTATGGGCTTAAGGCTGGCCTTACAAACTATGCTGCAGCCTACTGCACGGGGCTCCTTTTGGCCCGCAGGGTCTTGAAACAGTTTGAGCTCGATCAGGAGTATGTTGGGAATGAAGAGGCCACCGGCGAAGATTACAATGTGGAGGTTGGGGAAGGCCGCCGTCCGTTCAGGGCGTTATTGGACGTTGTCTTTGCTTTAGGCTTGGAGATGGCGTAGGGCGCTCCCACCCACTGCAGTCAACTACCTCTATGGAGGCGTGCGTTGATAGAGAATTGGCCGTTGTAGCATGAAGAAGAACTCTCTCTCTCTCTCTCCAAAAAACAGATCTCGCAAGATCTCGCAAGGTGCTGAATATCTCAGAATCACTCAAAAGAGATGAACTCTCAAGACTCACAACAACTGAAATCTTTCTCTCTTTCTCTAGAAGAATGAATACTCAATCTCTCAAAGAACTCTCAAGAAAGTTAATGGACGGAATTTTCTCTCAACGGAAGTGAAGGGAAGGATCTCACAATCACTCAAGAGAACTCTCAATCTCACAATCTCTCTCACACTCTCAAGAATCTCAATGTCTCAACGGAAGACAAGGGAGCTCTGATACCATGACAAAATATGAAGAGGGGAGAGGAGAAGAGTGGAGATGAGGAGAGAGGGCACAGCTAGAGAGCACACCACAAATGACTAACTGTACACTAGAATTAGTTGAAAAAATAGAATATATACAAACCCTTTTAGGGTTAGGGTTAGGGGATCTAACCCTTTCCTTTATAGCACTCTATAAGGTTAGTGCTATGCACATATGATCACGTGATGGTGCTATGCACACATGATCACATGATGTTGAGCATGAACTCTCAACAAAAAAGAGATCTTCCTGGCATTGTCCTACATGCCTTGAGGTTTAGTTTTTAAAGAATGCAGCTTCTTGAGGTTTAGTTTTTGGAGACTACACCTTCTTGAGCTAGGCTCTCATAGGAGGGACTGCCTCGTGGACTGCTATACTCTGGATTCTCTGACCTTGTATCCGATAGGCTACGGAGATCTCATCAATCTGAAACATATGTCCTCCCTTTGTGAACCATGCCACCATCCCCCAAGTGTAGCCTCTCTAAAGACTCTGCATACGTGTCATGATCTTGAGGGCTCCCATCCAAATCCTCGGTATGCTACGACAGCTCCACAAGCACTACGAGATAGTCTCCTAGAGACCATCAAAGTAGCAATGGCACTGCCCCTCCACTTGCATTTGCTCCAACCAGGGTCTGATGGGCAAGCCTCCATGTGCGGCCAGCTAGAAGCAAGTAGGATATCTTCCTTGGCCGTAAACTGGAACACAACCACATCCAAAACGTGGAGCGAACATCTCGGGGCACACTCTTCATCACCCAATGCATTTTCCTTGAGGGGGTCCACCTCGACAAGTCCATCTATAGCCTCCTGCCAATCTGTGTGGTGTAGGAAAAAAAGGGCACCTCATCCACCTACTCGGCTAGGCTAGAACCACTCTCCTAGATCCCACCTTAGGGGTCTACCCTCCCACAGCCAAAGGTGCCATCTAGGGGCATCCTGCCCTGAGATACTAGGAGGGTCAATGTGCCACTACTTCCCCAAACCTCCCACCACTCTGATCATCTGCCAGTGACTCCCATCTATCTCAGGGTCTTTCTCACTGAGTGGCTGAAGTAGGCCTCTAGGTCCTACATGAAAGAAACCGGGGTGTGTGCTGCTGTTTTAATTTTTATATAGTGTATGTGTACGTGTTTACTATGCTTATGTTTTGCATCCTTGTTTTCTCACCTAGAACAATCTTGTTATCACTTGAAGCATGCTCTTTGTCTCATTGTCAATTGGTCTTGTATGCAAAATGGGTGATGTCAGTTACGGGAGAGATGAGAGAAGGGATGTGATGAGAGCTCTTAGGTTGGCGCTAGTCCATGAGATTAGTCGCATGTTGCCGACTGCTATCGTGAGGAGCACCATTCAGAATGCCACATCACTCTATGACTTCACTCATGCAATACTGAGTGTGACAAAGATGCGACTTCAAGGAGAGGGAAAAGGAAATTTGATGGAGGTAAGATTATGGCACTCAGAAGTGGTCAAACATGTGTGTCAATGTCATTGGAAATGTCACTAAGTGTGTTTGACCTAGGACTCTAATGAACAGCTAAAGATATGGAAAGAATATCTTTATGGGATGATCAATGGGCAGAGGAGAAGCGTAGGAGCAAGAGAGTAAAGGATTAGACTAGGATCAGACTTCATAACCGTTGCTTGTGGTCTAGAGCCTCGTTACAAGCATGGCTGATTGACTTGCACTAAACTAGGATCTGTACCATCTTCTGTTGACTCCTTTGTTCTAGTATAAGGCCTAATTATCACAAATGCCTCACGAGAGTCAATATCTTATAACTTGTAATAATGACTAAGGATTCTACATCTTTTACATCAACCTTTATCACATACTTTTCCATGAATGCATTTAAGCAATTAACTCATATTCCATAGAGTTTATAGTATGAACATACAACAATGAAATACTAAACTAAAATTTTACAAAACCAATATGCAATAGCACTTACATATACTCTAAATAATTAAAACATTGTAAAATTAAAAAAACATAAGCTTTTGCATACCTGAGACCTAGTAGAAGTCAATAATTTTCTCTCTAGAGTTACAAAGCCTCTCTATTGTCTTCACATGTGGTTCTATATAAAAATTATTATTGAAAAATACATGCACGCAGACTACAACATAAGTCTAACAATACAAGATACACATGATTTGAAAAATAATAACACAATAGTGAGCTTTTCTTTAAGACAGATACTGCCCAAAATAGGACACAATGCCCAAAAGTCAACCACACAACAAAACACAAATGCAAATAAGATGAATAATGGCCTCCTCAGGGATTAGTTTTTTCCAACTCACTATAAGACACTAGCCCAAAATTCATCCACTGCACAATACCTATGTCAAAAATGTCACACGAGGACTACTACTGCCCAATAATAGGACTAGTAGCCCACAATACACAACAAATAGCATACAATCACAAGCAACACATGAGAATAGATATTAGGACTACTCTTGCCCAAAGAAGGACAAATGGCCCAAATACCTAAACACAAACTCTACAATTAACAAACTGACTGTCGAAGGTCCTTGTAATGATACGTATCATGGACTATCCTTGCCCAACAAAGGACAACTAGCTCAATCCATGTAACAAGCTAGGTCTCATCAACACTCTAAAGAAATGTCTGTATCAAGGACCAACACAACCTAAGTGTAGGACAAATGGCCCAATCAACAAATCATTTCAGAGCTTAGTTCTAAGAACACTGAACAACCAAGCCTTAGCAAGGGTGTGCTACCCAAGAAGCTGTCTCTACACGCTTCTCCAAATCTGGGGATGTTTATATTATGTATTAAGAAACCCTGTCGAGATTTAGTCATCTCCTGATGGGGCCCACCAGGCTATTGCAATAGACCAACTACAATAAAAATTCCCAGCAGGATACTTGAATATCCCGATGAGGCCCACCAGGAAAATGGATTATCCCACCGCGACATGGCAGAATAATCCATTTTCTCGATGGGATAATTAAATAGATACTTTACTAGTTAATCTTCGACCGGCGGTTACAATAACACACACGTTATTGACGTGAGTTTTCAATGTAAGTACACAACATTAATAGCATGTTCACGTTTATGATATTACATTAACATAATCCCTAGGCAGGGCTGAACTTGGAGACTAATTTGACATCATTCTTGGCCAACAACCTTGACATATAGAAAGGATATGCACTTCACACCTCCATCACATGTAACCACTCAAGTAAAATTGGTTGATTGTTAGAAATGAGGAAGGCATCTCTAGTGATACCTTCCTTACAACTTTCAATGGAGAAGGTAGATCTTGTGATAACTCCCCTCCAATTTTCAAATATAGTCTTGATGTCTCATGTTTGCCAATCAATTTTTACATAATCATCATTTCATGTATCTTATATCAAGATATGTAACCTAGTGTGTGTATCAAACTTCCTTCTCTTTGAATTTCACAAATTTTGTCGCTTAAAGGAAAATGAAATTTGACGGAGGCAAGATTATGGCACTTGGAAGTGGTCAAACACATGTGAACCAGTGTCATTGGAAATGTCACTAAGTGTGTCACCGACCTAGGACTCCAACAACCAGCTAAAGATATGGAAAGAATATCTTTATGGGACACTCGTCGCTCAATGGGTAGAGGAGAATCATAGGAGCAAGAGAGCAATGGATTAGACTAGGATTAGACTTCGTAACTGTTGCTTGTGGTCTAGAGCCTTGTGACGAGCATGGCTGATTGACTTGCACTAAACTAGGATCTGTACCGTCTTCCATTGACTCCTTTGTTCTAGTATAATTTTCAAGTCTACTCTTGATGTCTCATGTTAGCCAATCAATTTCTACATAATCATCATTTCATGTAGCTTATTTCAAGATATGTACCCTAGTGTGTGTATCAAACTTCCTCCTCTTTGAATTTCACAATTTGTGCCTTAATCAATGAATTCCACTCACAACATATAACCTCTTATGCAAGACCCAAAGAACACCATGTATAAGTAGAGTATTAGTACAAAAAGCATAACTCTTTTGTAACATATATAAAAAAAGGCTACATACAATAAAAACCATAAATAAGTTATGAGAGGGCTCTTGTTTTTGCCTCTTTAGATTGGTTGTTGACTCAAGTCTTGCATGTTGTGTCATAATTATAATTGAGAAAAATTCAATTATTATTTAGAACCACGTAACCATACATGTGCTTGAAGGTGACCTCTGCATTCCTTTCTACGAACCACACCAGGAAATACTATATTTGTTGTAATAAGATCACCCTACACATTACCATCACATTTTGACTCCGTACCTTTTTTGCGATGTTTCACTGAAGTAGCTCGTAACTCAAAGAAAACATCACCATCATAAGTAGAAGGCAACTCATCCACACTATTGTGCATTTCAACCTTCTCATAGGCCTCACACAATCTGTTCTTTGTTGGTAGTCTCATAAATAATGTCAATGACATTAAGTTGTTTGTCATTCTCAATGTTGCTAGCTGAATCAATTTCCTCCCCTCATCATTTTGTTGAAAAAAGAGTAGAAATCGTTTTCATTTTCGTGCAGTAGAAAAGTGGCTAACAAATGCTTTTCACACACTACCCATTGTTTATACTCACAACTTTGTAAGATCGGTCTTATGATAGTCGGCACAAGTGTGACAATGGTAATGAATTATGATGTAAATTTTAGCCATCATTTTTTAACATTACTACCATCATACCTTGGACTCTTAGATCTTTACTCCTCAACCCATCTTTGACTGGGAGTTACTCCAAGCCATTCTCATTAGCAATAACATTTTATAATTGCTACATATTTATTCTGACAATTTGATATACGGATTATTAAACTACGTAAATCGATTTAAGTATTTTTTAGTTGATAGATAGATATGAATTATATTAGTGGTGAACGAGCAATGGTTGCTCATTACTAGACATTGCTATCTATCTCTTTTTCTTCGACATCTCTAACCTTTTGAATATAAATTATGATGTTTAAAATATGCCACTAGACCCCTTTAGAGGGTCTATTGGCCTTTGCTTAGAGTATCTTTAGATAAATGAAAAACACAAATACATCTCCACTCTTGACAACAAGGTGTCATTAGTCAGAGTATAGTCGGAAAGTAATCGGACTACAAAAGACTATCATGAGATGTAAAAGTACAAAGAGGAAATCTTGCAAAAGGTAGTATGCTTCTTTTGTATTTTATGTTTTGGTAGAGAATACGTCAACTCAACAACTGAACCTCTCAGCGGGAGCTGATACTGTAAAGAATAAGGGAGAGAGATAGGAGACTCAAGTTCAGCTTTCTTCACAACACACAAAAGAGAGAGGACACAAGGTTGGAGGGTTAAGCCTTTCTTCACTTTTGCACACAACAACCATACAATAGAAGAGGGAAATACCCTATATGTCAAACCCTAGAATACGTGGTTCATATGTGAACCCAAACCAAAAACATACGTGGTAGTCTAACTACACCACGAGTACAACTAACATAGGCGGTGACATAAATGATAGTCATCCAGGAGATATATCGGGGGTAGAGCTTGATATCTCAACACTCCCCCTCAAGCTCAAATCCATCTCACATACACCAAGCAAGCTCCTAAATCTGCGAAGCTTCTCGGTACCCAATGCCTTCGTAAAAATATCAGCCACCTGCTCCTCACTGCTGACATAGACAAGATCAATCTCACCAGCTAGAACCTTCTCTCTCACAAAGTGATAATGCACCTCAATGTGCTTCGTTCTAGCATGATAAACTGGGTTATTAGCAAGCATGATGCTGCTAATGTTGTCACAATGAATGACAACTGCTGCATGAAATGACTGTCCCATATCTGCAAGTAGCTTCCGTAACCAAGCTACCTCACATGCAGCCATTGCTGCACCCCTGTACTCAGCCTCTGTGCTCGACAAGGCAACTGTTGGCTGCTTCTTGCTGCTCCAACTGATGGCACCACTCCCAAGAGAAAACATAAAACCATTAGTAGATCTCCTGTTTGAGACACTACCAGCCCAATCAGCATCTGTGTATCCATGTACCTGTAATGCACACCCAGCTTCATAAAACAGTCCATAATGCAATGTGGACTTCACATACTGCAGTATGCGCCTAGCCACATCCAAATGTGGCTTCCTCGGTGCCTGCATAAACTGACTTACCAGCCCCACAACATAGCTCAAATCTGGTCTGGTTATAGTCATGTAAATCAAGCTACCTACTATGCGCCTGTACATAGTAATATCTTCAAGAAGCTCACCTGTCTCTGCATTGAGCTTCACATTTTGCTCCAATGGAACAGAAATAGGGTTACAGCCTGTCATCCCATATTTGGACAGCATGTCCAAACCGTATTGCCTTTGCAATAGCCATATCCCACTCGGGGATCTAATAACCTCAATGCCCAAGAAGTAACGCAGCTCTCCCAAATCCTTCATCTCAAATTTTTGCTTCAACAGCAGCTTCACTTCATTAATGTCTGCATCACTATCACCTGTAATAATCAAGTCATCAACATAGATGACTATAAGCACAATCCCTCTGTTTGTCCTTTTCACATAAAGTGAAAAATCTGAATTGGAAATCTGAAATCCAATAGTGACAAGATATTGCCCTATCTTGTCTGACCATGCCCTCGGTGCCTGTTTTAAGCCATACAAGGCTTTGCGCAACCTGCATACAAAATTGGGGTGTGAATTATCCTCATAACTTTTGGCTGCATCATATAAACCTCTTCCTGCAAATCACCATGCAAGAAGGCATTTTTCACATCCATCTGATGTAAAGACCATCCCTTTGCAACAGCCATAGCAGTTACTGCTCTCACGGTTGCCATCCTTGCAACTGGGCTGAAAGTTTCCTCATAGTCAATTCCATATGTCTGCGCAAAACCTTTGGCAACCAATCTTGCCTTGTACCTGCTAACAGACCCATCAGCATTGTGCTTTACTTTGTAAACCCACTTGCAGCCAATAGCCTTCTTATCATGAGGCAAAGGCATCAAATCCCAAGTGTGGTTTGCATCCAAGGCAGCCATCTCTTCATCCATAGCTGCTTCCCAATTTTTATGCCCTGCTGCATCCTCAAAACATGTGGGCTCTGGCTCCTCTAGAACCTTGACCATATAAGCATAGTGATGTGCTGTATACCCATCATATCTCAGCCTGTCAACTGGATACTTAATACGAGTGGACCTCCGTACAACTGGATCAGTTGCAGGAGTCTTTAAATCATGCCTGCTTTTCCTTGCACCAGGTGTAACAACAGAAGGAATCCCAAGTTCCTCATCAAGGCTCATTTCAGAGCCGCTTGACTCTCCATCAACATGAGAGCTACCAGCAGACACATCAAACACTGGAGCATGGTCTACTTTTTCTTTTCCCTTATGTGATACCTGCACAACACTATCAGGGCTGCCATGTGACGATTCACTAGATCTCAATCTCCCTGTCCATGCATTAGATCCACTAGTAGAGGACTCTCTAGGTCCACTCAAGGCTTGAGATTGCTGCTCTGCATTTATTGCAGCATTCCCATTTCCTGCATCTGCATCTCCTACCATAACAGTTGGTGCATACCAGTTGCTCATTTCATAAAAAACAACATCTCTGCTCACTTGCATTTTGCGGGTGGAAGGGTTATAACAACGATACCCTTTCTGGTGCAGAGCATATCCAATAAAGATGCATTTTTCTGCCTTTGGATCCAGCTTTGTTCTCTTCTCATCAGGAACATGAACATAAGCTATGCAACCAAATACCTTCAAGTGAGAAATATTTGGTTTTTGGCCTGTATACATTTCTTCAGGCGTCATGCCATGGACAGCTGCAGTGGGGGTTCTGTTCATAATATAAACAGCAGTTGCTACTGCTTCAGCCCAAAAATAATCAGGCATGTTTTTCTCATTTAGGATCGCCCGTCCTACTTCTGCAATATGCCTGTTCTTCCTTTCTGCAACCCCATTCTGTTGAGGGGTAGACCTGCATGAGTACTTCCTTTGAATTCCTTGTTCTTTCAGATATTCACTAAATTCTTCTGAAAAGTACTCTCCCCCTCCATCAGATCTTAGCACTTTAATATGCACACCTTTCTCTTTTTCAACCATGGCCTTAAAAGCCTTGAAATGGCTGAACACTTCACTTTTGTGCTTCATAAAATAAATCCACACCTTCCTAGTGTAGTCATCAATAAACGTCACATAATAATGGCATCCACCAATAGAAGCAGTTTTGGTTGTCCAAACATCTGAATGGATCACTTCCAAAGGTCTTCTGCTCACCTTAGCATTTTTGGGAAATGCATGTCTGGCCTGCTTACCCATTTGGCATGCTTCACATACCTTTTGCATTCCCTCAACTCTGAATTTAGGCAAACCTGCAACAATGTTTTTCGTTTGCATAGATTTCAGCCTTTGTATATTCACGTGCCCAATGCGCTTGTGCCATATCTCAATATCTGCAATGACACCTCTCCCATGCGCAAACATAGCAGCTTTCACCTCAGGCATATCAACATCCAAGGTGAACATTCTGCCATTTTTGTTGCCTTTTGCAACCAAGCGGCACTTATTTTTCAAGTCCTCAACAAAGCATCCATCAGGATTAAATCTAACTTGCAGACCTTGCTCAACCATCTGGCCAACTGAAACCAGGTTCTTAGTGATTTTTGGAACATGAAGTACATCTTCCAAGTACTTCGTTTTGCCATCCTGCATAGCCAATGGCACTTTACCAACCTGCGTAATGGGGTGCGCAGTATCATCACCTGTTTCAACATAACCTGGCTTATCCAAATTTCTATCATCATGAAACCACTCACCATGACTGGTCATGTGGTTAGAGGCACCTGAATCAACATACCAAACATCATTGCAAGCTGCAGCATCTCCTGACATGGAGTTAACCATATGCTGCATCACAAAAAGGTGCTCATTTCTGTCGTCACCATGCCCACTTGATGATGCATAGTTGCTTTGCTGCAACTTTCCACTTTTGATGTCATTCTGCTTTTTATAGCATGTATTCTCCTTGTGTCCAGGCTTTCCACAATAATAGCATTCTGTGCTGCTATTTACTTGCTGGTTCCTTTGCCATGAACCACGGCCTCTTTGGCTCCCCCTGCCTCTAGAACTACCACGTCCTCCTCCATAGGACTGGTTTTCATGTTGTTGCTGTTGGTTCTGATTTCCTGCACGGCCACCAAAACGGCCTCTTCCTCTACCTCTGCCTCTACCTGTATTCGAGTAGAAAGCAGTCTCTTGAGAAGTTGAGGTGGATGAACCACCATTCCTTTGCTCTTCACTCAGCAAGAGAGCAATAAGTTCCTGAAAATCAGGAAATGTTTCACGGACTCCAATGGATGTCCGAAACTGTGCATAATCTTTCCCAAGACCATTCAAGGTCACGGACACTAAGTCCTCATCATCAACAGGTGCTCCAATGGAGGCAAGAGAATCTGCAAGGCCTTTCACCTTCAAGGAATACTCATTTATATTCAGATTTTTCCTTTACACGTTGTGCAACTCTTGCTTTAGCTGCATCTTTTGTGCTTTGGTATTTGTGCTATACAGCTTCACCAATGTATCCCATGCCTCCTTAGGCGTCTCTAGATCCCGTATATGCACAATCATAGAATCTAAAATGCTAACAGACAGCCAATACAAGCATTTTCTGGCTTTTTCATGCCATTCTTTAAAGGCCTTCAATTCAGCAGGAGTGGGAGCAGCACCCAAAACTGGTTCTGCAGTTTCACCACTGATGTACTCCCAAACTCCCTTTCCCATAAGGAAGTTTGTCATCCTAAACTTCCATGCTTGGAAGTTGTTCTTGTCAAGCTTCTCACTGACAATGGTAGACAGATTCTCAGACATTTTACAAATCACGAATTGCAACAGCAACCTGTAAACACAGCAAATGCCTCACAAGGGCAAATAGCAAAACTTCTGCAAAAAGCCTCACAGGGGCAGATCTGCAACACTGACGAAAGTGGTATTTCACCACACAGTCACTTCCTAGTGACGATTTTGCATCAACTGACAACAAGCATGAATCGGCAACTCCCAATATCTCTGCACACAGGCATACGATGCAATTACTGTGGCACCTTTCCACCGACTAGCCACGCAGTGGTCGCAGAGCGAAAAACAGGGCCTTTTTCTGAGTACCTGCGAAGAACTTCCGCCTTCAAAACGGGCCCTGAAACGGCCTCAAATAAAAAAAATAAAGTCACCAAGGGCTTCGCCCTTTCCCGCAGCATATACTGCACTCTCGCCACACCGCGAAGGGCCTCTTAATCTGAAACAGTGCACTCCTGCACTTCTGGCTGTGCTAGCTGCAGAGATTTGCTCCCAAACTCGAAATAGGAAAGCAACACTGGTCCTCTTACCAGGACACCACAAACTTGGCTTGCTTTCTTGAGCTCCTTACCATGAACAAGGCTCTGATACCATGTAAAGAATAAGGGAGAGAGATAGGAGACTCAAGTTCAGCTTTCTTCACAACACACAAAAGAGAGAGGACACAGGGTTGGAGGGTGAAGCCTTTCTTCACTTTTGCACACAACAACCATACAATAGAAGAGGGAAATACCCTATATGTCAAACCCTAGAATACATGGTTCATATGTGAACCCAAACCAAAAACATACGTGGTAGTCTAACTACACCACGAGTACAACTAACATAGGCGGTGACATAAATGATAGTCATCCAAGAGATATATCGGGGGTAGAGCTTGATATCTCAACAGATACAAGGTTTTATAGCCATCCGAGATCAGTCTGACTATTGTAAGGCAACAATAAGTTTCAAAATGTAAGTCATAGTCAAAAACATAATGTGGTGGATCAGGCCACTAAGGAGTGCTACTAGGGACAGTTACAACTGTCCCTATAGTTACAAAATGATCCCACTACCCTGTTCTAATAACTCCCTCTTACCAGAGGTGTATTTAGCCTATCCCATGGTCAGTGTCCACGTGGGTGGAGGCTATGCACCTCCCATCCCTCCTTGCTTATATGAGTCGATAAGGCATGCGTCAGTGATGATGCTTTTCCTCGTGGTGAGGGCGTCATTGGTATGAGCTACCTTATCGAATTTTATACCATTGATGCTATGCACATACGGGCATTGATGGATCGGTATGGCTAGTGTAGTCTATTCTGTGGGTCGACAGATTGAGGGCAGAGTGAGGTCAGATAGGGAGCATAGTTAGACTTTGTTGCAATTCATGTGGAGAATTGTAGTCGGACTGCAGGGTCAGACAGTTGGCAGACACGAGAGTCGGCGAATGAAAGTCAGACTAGAGTGGGTGGATCAGATGCAGGACTGAATACACAAACAAGGCGTCGGACCTTAGTTAGACTCCAAAATGTTAGGAAAGACACGTCGGATTTGTTTAGTTTGGTCCCCATCGGAACCGTGGCAGAGTTTTCAATCAATTTTGTTGGACTTCAATCCAAAACATGTCGAACCATTGTTGGGAGCGGAGCTCGTTGCGTCTTTATCTTGTTGTTTCATCTTATCTTCTCACTTGCAAAATTACCTTTGTTTATTGTAGGGTAATTTGACTATACTTGAACTGTATTGGAAGTGCAGCAATGTCTTTGTTGCATTGTTGGCGGGTCAAACTCTAATTGTAGCCCCGTTGTTCATGTGATTGGTTGCTATGATGTTGTTTAGAGCTGTCATGAAAGGCTTCTGAATTTGTCTTTGAAGTCTTCTTTGAAAAGCTACATGATACCCCATTAGTGAGCAGATAGGTTGAAACAGAGACTGTATAACAATGTACCTCAGTAGGGTTCTGCAGTGAGATTGTGTTGATCTTTGCCTGTGTGGGATCAAGGCCAATGTAAGGCTTAAGTCTAAAGCCATTGATTGGCTTCTCAAAGGAGTTGCCATGTAGGTCTGCCAAGAGAAATGTCCCTTGCTCATATGTACCAATACCTTACTTTGAATTTATGTGGCATTTTGCCCAATTTACTGTTGAACATCAATACCAAGTCTCCTTTTTTGAAAAGATTGAATTTAATATTTCTATTGAATCTCTAGGCTACCCTTCTTTTTTGGATAATGTCAGTTGTATGGGAGCTGACCAATCTATCTTCATCGAATTGTAAAAGTTGCTCCAACCTAGCATTGATGGAGTCTTTTGGTGAAAGTTTGTTGTCAATTCCTACTTTGAGACTGCCTGCAACAAACTCCATGGGTACCACTGCTTCACAACCATACACTAGCCTAAAAGGTGTCAATCCTATGGCCACCTTGTGTGTTGTCCTAAGTGCCCAAAGCACTGAGTCTAAATGCTAGATCCCAAGCCTCTGGTGATCAGCAATTGTTCTTCTATAAACCTTTTTCATGAGCTTGTTGTAGCTTTCAGCCAATCCATTGGCTTGTGGGTAATATGTCGTGGATTTTTTGTGTAGCATCGTGTACATCTTCGTCATTTTTCTGATGGTTTTGTTAATGAAATGGGTTCCTTTGTTAGATATAATCTCAAGGGGAACACCAAATCTGGTTCCAATATTGTGATACAAAAAATGTGCAACTATTCTAGCTTTGCATGTCCTTAATGCTATAGTCTCAACCCATTTACTGCAATAATCAGTAGTACCAAAAATATATTGATTAATTAAGAATTTGGCTGCAGGCTTGATTGGTCCAATAAAGTCCAATCCCCACTTTTGAAAGGGTCCCAATGGAAGAATGGGCTGATGTGGCATTCTATCATCACTATCCATTGGTTTGTCATCCCTTCGACATGACAAGCATGATTTGGCTTAATTGTGTGCATCTTTTAACACTGTGGGCCACCATAATTTAGGCTACAAGATTTTCTTACTCGTGATATCACCTGTGAAGTGGCCTCCTGCTGGCCCTCCATGTGCCTCTGCTAACACAGCTTTTTTCTCATGGTCTTAAACACACCTTCTGATGACCTGGTCAATACCTCTTTTGTACAACACTCCAGCAATGATAAGGAAAGGTCTGCTTTGCAATACTAATTTTTTTCTTTGATCCCTATTCAATGTTTCTGGAATTAGTCCATCAGAAAGGAAAAATAACATCTTGTCATATCAGTTTGGTGGTTGTTCTATTCTTATCATAAATATACCTACATCAGGGAGTTCATCTGGGATGCTAGTTGGAGCTTCTCCCTCAAACAATTGGCTATGGCATGCTATTTTCCTGGTCAATGCACCACAGCGTAATTAAACTCTTGTAACAAAAGCATTTAGCTTGCAAGCCTTCCTGTTAGTTGCTATTTATAGACCAAATAAATCAAAGCCTGGTGGTCAACAGAAAATGTACCTTATTAGCCAGTAAATAATGTCTAAACTTATGCAATGCATAAATCATACCAAGTGCCTCTCTTTCTATAACAGCATAGTTCCTTTCATGTTTGATTAAGAGCCTGCTTGCATAGTAAACATGTCTAAACCATTTTGGTGTTTTCTATTGCATTAGTACTCCACTAATTGCTAAATCTAAAGCATCCACAAATACTTCAAAAGGAAGAGACCAATCAGGGGTTGTAGGATAGGTGCCACTATGAGCATCTTTTCAAAATGCTGAATGCATATTCTTAAGGGTTTCCCCAAATGAATGGTTTTGTATCACAGCTTTGTGACAGGATAATAAATATCTGCAAGGTATCTTAGAAATATGCAATGCCATTTGAATTGGCCTAGAAATCTTTGAAGTTGTTTGATGTTTTTTGGGGCCTTTGCATTTTGAATTGCTGAAACCTTGTTAGGATCAATCTCCATTCCTTGTTGGGAGATAATATGTCCTAGTAGAATTCCTCTAATAACAACAAAAGAACACTTTGTTGGATTTAGCAAATCTGCATCTAGCAAAGCATAATGCTAAGTGCTTCAAGTGTTCCACCATTTTTTCAAAAATTGAGAAATCACCCAAAATACCTTCATGAAGGATGTGAGGTACTCTGCAAATACCTCTTGTATATATTTTTGAAAAGTAGGTGGGGTATTCTTCAGTCCAAAAGTCATCACATTTGATACAAACACACCCCATTCTATGACAAAAGCAGTTTTATCTCTGTCTTCTAGAGCCATTCTGATTTGGTTGTACCCACTGAAACCATCCAAAAAACTGTAAATTTCATGTCTAGCTAAAGCATCAAGTAATGAATCACAAAATGGTAGTGGGAATGAATCAGTGATAGTGGCTACATTTAACTTTCTATAGACTACATAGATTCTCAGTTTCCCATTTCTCTTTGGAACAATGACAATAGGAGATAACCATGTGATGTGTGTCAGTGATGTGTGTCAGGGGATATATGAAACCAACTCTTAATAACTTTTCAATCTCCTCTTTGGCCAGCTTGGCATAATTCCATGCAAAAATATCTTTGAACTGCATCAACAATTCTTTGAGTGCCATTTTAAAAGTTGGAGAGAGATTTGTACTTACCATAACTGGTTGTGGGTTGTCAGTGTTTCCCAAGCTCATTTCCTCCAAGTCATCCTACCTCACCCTGGCACTTTTTTGCATATGTTCTTCAAATTGTATTTCTGCCTCCATGATTTCTTCCTTTGCTGAATTAGAAGTGACATCCTCTAGTGTATCATGTTTGTTTGCATCAATGGCCTCTGTTGTATTTTCTTATGTGAAAACGTGATCTGATGGGTTTTCGACTTTGTTCTATTCTGTAGTAGTCAGATCTGTGTTGGAATGTGGTATTTGCTGATTTGGACCTGTATATTGATCAATAATCTTAAAAACATCAATCTCAAAAATAGGATATACAGTGGGGTTTCTTCCAAGAAAAATTTCTTCCTCATATTCATCAAAACATGGAATCATATTGATTCCCTTTACTTGCATTAGCTATGTTTTCTTGGAAAACACCTTCTTGAGGATAGGTTGATCTTGACTTTCTCTTTCCCTTTCCTAATAGTGATTCTCTGTGAGCCCCAATCTTGCTTGACCTTGGCAGCTCTTAACCATGGCCTACCCAATAGCATTGAGTAAGCATAATCCTTTTCCTCAATTTGGAGCACTACAAATGTGACTGTGAATGTTAGTCCCATGATTGTAATCTCTTGCCCTCTCAATATTCCAAGAGGTTGAATTCTCCTTTGGTCATCCATCCTCACTTGCAATGGTGCTGGTGTTGACTCTGTGCCAACATGAACTTATGAAGAAAGAGAAGGTGTTACAACTTTGTGATACAACTTTGTGATACAACTTTGTGTTACAACTTTGTGACACAACTTTGTGTTACGACTTTGTGTAACAACTTTGTGTTACGAGTTTGTCTACATGAAGAGAGAGAATGTGTTACGACTTTGTGACACAACTTTGTGTTACAACTTTGTGTAACAACTTTGTGTAACAACTTTGTGTTACAACTTTGTGTTACAACTTCTACATGAAGAGAGAGAATGTGTTACAACTTTGTGTTACAACTTTGTGATACAACTTTGTGTTACAAGTTTGTGATACGACTTTGTGTTACATGCAGAGAGAGAAGCTCTCCAACTTGTATAAATACCCCATAATGGAATGAAGCCCACACTCTTGGGGCATTGTGTTGAGTCTACATTGGTATTCCAAGCATTTGTCTCAACTGTCCATGCTTCCTTGCACTGCACGTCCAAAAGCATGTCCTAACCTTGCAACCCTTCTCCCCTCTCCTCCAACCCTACAACCCACCCTCTCCCTCTCCTCCTCCCTCTCCTCCTCCCTCCTCCTCCTCCTCCTCCTCCTCCCTCCTCTCTCCTCCCCCTCCCTCCTCCTCTTCCGTCCTCCTCCTTCCTCCTCTCTCTTCTTTCACCCATGCTCTTACACCTTCCTTCTCTCCCACTCCTATGCTTTCCTAAACCCTTAAACTCCATGATCTACGAGGGAGATGAGTTCTCCACCATGTACTCTACTCTGAACCTTGGATCCTCCTTCTAACCCTGGACTCCTTCTAAACCTTGGAACCTCCTTCTAAACCCTGGAACTCTTTCTGAACCCTGGAACTCTTTCTGAACCCTGGAACCTCCTTCTGAACCCTGGAACTCCTCCTAAACCCTGGAACTCTTTCTAAACCCTGGAACCTTCTTCTGAACCCTTAAACTCTCCCTAAACCCTACAACCCCCAATGAAGGCAAAAGCCTTTATTACCTCAACAAAGATGGTTTACGTGCCTTTTACACATGCTTGCACTTTGTTTGCTTACCACACTTAAGCCTACGTCTCTCACCGGAACACGACTCGAGGTCCTAAGCTACACATATACTACAACCGACAATCCCAATATATCTGTAGGTGACAAAAAGCCTCGGAACCCTACAACATAGAATACCCAGCTCTTCCTACGAACGCAGTAGGAAAGAGCTAACATTTGGCGCCGTTGCCGGGGAGACTAGCATCTCAAGTAGTGAGTAAACATACGTAGGTATGTGTAAAACAAATCACTACTTCAAACTTTCACGAACATAACACTCAAGGGCAAGGAGAGTAAAATTTTTTTCCAATTCTAGCCAAACATATCAACCCCAAACATCCACTTTGGGTTACTACCTTAAGAAATTTTCTTAATTTCTTAAATAGAAGCCACATGATATACAATCAGGCTAGGTAGTGGACACGGATGCATAGAGCTTTTAATTTCAATCATTTTACCTTTTTACAGAAAAGCAAACCGAGCTCTCCATAAAGAGTTATGGCTCGGGAAGAGTTTAGGGTTAAACCCTAAACCTAAAATCCAATCCTATAAAAACCTACTCCACCCCCCTCATTCTTCATCTTTCACTTTTTGCCTCCATTCTCTTCTTCATTCCGAGCCCCACGCAAGACACTCCTCCCTCTCCATCGACCACCCCCTTACTGCTATCCTCGCCATGTAAGTGACATCGAGCCCTTCTCGCATCGATGACCTAGCCTTCCACCCACCGTCCATTGTTCTGCAACAATCCCGTTACATCGAGAAAGACTTGGAGAGCGTTCAGGTGACCACTTCTCCCTGCTTTTCGATTTTCGTCTTTCAGGTTTTTTGCTCTTTTTTACACCTCCCCCCTCCCCCTCCATCTCCACCACCACCTCCCCCCTCCCCCTCCATCTCCACCTCCACCTCCCCCTCTCCCCCTCCCCTCCACCACCACCTCCCCCTCTCCCCCTCCCCCTTCATCTCCACCTCCCCCTCTCCCCTCCCCCTCCACCACCACCTCCCCTCTCCCCCTCCCCCTTCATCTCCACCTCCCCCTCTCCCCCTCCCCCTCCACCACCACCTACATGAAGAGAGAGAATGTGTTACGACTTTGTGACACAACTTTGTGTTACAACTTTGTGTAACAACTTTGTGTAACAACTTTGTGTTACAACTTTGTGTTACAACTTCTACATGAAGAGAGAGAATGTGTTACAACTTTGTGTTACAACTTTGTGATACAACTTTGTGTTACAAGTTTGTGATACGACTTTGTGTTACATGCAGAGAGAGAAGCTCTCCAACTTGTATAAATACCCCATAATGGAATGAAGCCCACACTCTTGGGGCATTGTGTTGAGTCTACATTGGTATTCCAAGCATTTGTCTCAACTGTCCATGCTTCCTTGCACTGCACGTCCAAAAGCATGTCCTAACCTTGCAACCCTTCTCCCCTCTCCTCCAACCCTACAACCCACCCTCTCCCTCTCCTCCTCCCTCTCCTCCTCCCTCCTCCTCCTCCTCCTCCTCCTCCTCCTCCTCTCCTCCCCCTCCCTCCTCCTCTTCCGTCCTCCTCCTTCCTCCTCTCTCTTCTTTCACCCATGCTCTTACACCTTCCTTCTCTCCCACTCCTATGCTTTCCTAAACCCTTAAACTCCATGATCTACGAGGGAGATGAGTTCTCCACCATGTACTCTACTCTGAACCTTGGATCCTCCTTCTAACCCTGGACTCCTTCTAAACCTTGGAACCTCCTTCTAAACCCTGGAACTCTTTCTGAACCCTGGAACTCTTTCTGAACCCTGGAACCTCCTTCTGAACCCTGGAACTCCTCCTAAACCCTGGAACTCTTTCTAAACCCTGGAACCTTCTTCTGAACCCTTAAACTCTCCCTAAACCCTACAACCCCAATGAAGGCAAAAGCCTTTATTACCTCAACAAAGATGGTTTACGTGCCTTTTACACATGCTTGCACTTTGTTTGCTTACCACACTTAAGCCTACGTCTCTCACCGGAACACGACTCGAGGTCCTAAGCTACACATATACTACAACCGACAATCCCAATATATCTGTAGGTGACAAAAAGCCTCGGAACCCTACAACATAGAATACCCAGCTCTTCCTACGAACGCAGTAGGAAAGAGCTAACATTTGGCGCCGTTGCCGGGGAGACTAGCATCTCAAGTAGTGAGTAAACATACGTAGGTATGTGTAAAACAAATCACTACTTCAAACTTTCACGAACATAACACTCAAGGGCAAGGAGAGTAAAATTTTTTTCCAATTCTAGCCAAACATATCAACCCCAAACATCCACTTTGGTTACTACCTTAAGAAATTTTCTTAATTTCTTAAATAGAAGCCACATGATATACAATCAGGCTAGGTAGTGGACACGGATGCATAGAGCTTTTAATTTCAATCATTTTACCTTTTTACAGAAAAGCAAACCGAGCTCTCCATAAAGAGTTATGGCTCGGGAAGAGTTTAGGGTTAAACCCTAAACCTAAAATCCAATCCTATAAAAACCTACTCCACCCCCCTCATTCTTCATCTTTCACTTTTTGCCTCCATTCTCTTCTTCATTCCGAGCCCCACGCAAGACACTCCTCCCTCTCCATCGACCACCCCCTTACTGCTATCCTCGCCATGTAAGTGACATCGAGCCCTTCTCGCATCGATGACCTAGCCTTCCACCCACCGTCCATTGTTCTGCAACAATCCCGTTACATCGAGAAAGACTTGGAGAGCGTTCAGGTGACCACTTCTCCCTGCTTTTCGATTTTCGTCTTTCAGGTTTTTTGCTCTTTTTTACACCTCCCCCCTCCCCCTCCATCTCCACCACCACCTCCCCCCTCCCCCTCCATCTCCACCTCCACCTCCCCCTCTCCCCCTCCCCCTCCACCACCACCTCCCCCTCTCCCCCTCCCCCTTCATCTCCACCTCCCCTCTCCCCCTCCCCTCCACCACCACCTCCCCCTCTCCCCCTCCCCTTCATCTCCACCTCCCCTCTCCCCCTCCCCCTCCACCACCACCTACATGAAGAGAGAGAATGTGTTACGACTTTGTGACACAACTTTGTGTTACAACTTTGTGTAACAACTTTGTGTAACAACTTTGTGTTACAACTTTGTGTTACAACTTCTACATGAAGAGAGAGAATGTGTTACAACTTTGTGTTACAACTTTGTGATACAACTCCCCCTTCATCTCCACCTCCCCCTCTCCCCCTCCCCCTCCACCACCACCTCCCCCCCTCCCCCTCCCCCTCCCTGACCACCTCCCCCCTCCCCCTCTCCCTTCATCTCCACCTCCCCTCTCCACCCCCCCCCTCCCCCTCCCCCTTCATCTCCACTCTCCCCCTCCCCCTCCACCACCACCTCCCCCCTCCCCTCCCCCTCCCCCTCCACCACCACCTCCCCCCCTCCCCCTCCCCCTCCACCACCACCTTCCCCCCTCCCCTCTCCCTTCATCACCACCTCCCCCCCTCCCCCTCTCCCTTCATCTCCACCTCCCCCTCTCCCCCTCCCCCTCCACCACCACCTCCCCCCCTCCCCCTCCCCCTTCATCTCCACTCTCCCCCTCCCCCTCCACCACCACCTCCCCCCCTCCCCCTCCCCTTCATCTCCACCTCCCCCTCTCCCCTCCCCCTCCACCACCACCTCCCCCCCTCCCCCTCCCCCTCCACCACCACCTCCCCCCCTCCCCCCTCCCCCTCTCTCTCTTTACTCTCTCCTCTCTTCCCTCTCCCCCACCCCCTCTCTCTCTCCCCCTTTCCCCCTCTTCTCTCTCCTCTTTTTTCCCCCTCACTCTCTCCTCTCTCCCCCTCATTCTCTCCCCCACCCCCTCTCTCTCTTCCCCCCTTACCCTGCTCAACCCCCCACCCCACCCACCCCACCCCACCCCCCCTCCCTCGGCGGCGCTCCGCAGCGCCGCCGCCCACTCACCCCCCGTGGCGGTGCACCTAGCGCCGCCCCGCCCCCTCTCTCTAACCCCCCACCCCCGCCCCACCCCACCCCCCCTCCTGCGGCGGCGCTCTGCAGCGCCGCCGCCCGCTCACCACCCCGGCGGTGCACACAGCGCCGCCGCCGCCCCGCGCACCCCCCTACCCCTAGCCCCCGCGTCACCCCCTGCCCCTCGCCGCCCCCACGCGCCCTCCCCCGCCGCCCCCGCGCCACTCCCCGCCCTCCCCCGCCGCCGCCCCCGCGCACCACCCTCGCCCCCCCCCCCCCCGCGCCACGCCTCGCTTCCCCCCCTCACCCCTCACGCCACCCCCCGTGCGCAAACCCCCCTCACCCCCCGCGTCAACCCCCCTGCACAAACCCCCCCCCCGGGCGCCGCCGTCGGGAAGCCCCCACAGCACCGAAAAAAAAAAAAAAAAAACCTAACCTAAAACTAACCTTAGGTTAGTGACTAACTGCAGTTAGGTTAGTTGGTTAACCTAAGTTAGGTTAGGTTAGGTTAGGTTAGTTAACCCTAGGCTAGTTAGTCTAACTCAACTAGGTTAGGATTACTAGGTTAGGTTAGGTTAGTTAACCCTAGGCTAGTTAGTCTAACTCAATTAGGTTAGGATTACTAGGTTAGGTTAGTAAAAACCTACGGTTAGTTTTAACTACAGTTAAAGTAGGTGAGTTAAGTTAGGTTAGGTTTGGTTCTTTTTCACCTCGGTTAGTATTAAACTACGTTAGGTTAGTTTTAACGTTAGCTCAGTTAGTATAACTGAGAGTTAGTTACCCTAACTAGGTTAGTTGAACTAACTGTGGGCAGTTTAACCCTAACTAATTAGGCATCTAACTTAACCTCACCTAACTAGATCAACTTGGTTTCAACCCCTCGGTTGGACTTAAAGTCCATTCGCACCACCATTAGGACCCCCCAAACGCAAAATTTACCCCTCCTTTAACCCCGCGAAACTCATCCGTTTGGGACCCAAACTGAACCCCGTTTGAGCCCAAATTTCACACATGGAAACACCACATTACGGGGTATTTTTCCAGCCCATTGTACACCATTTCGGCATCCCTAGCACACGTTCATTCATGCCCCCGTGTGGGCCTTATTTTGCACAAATTCACTCGTATTTTCACGCCGTGACCTCCGATTAACGATCCGTCTACACCGGCACATTTCCCTACACACGTAGGACAATCTTAGACACATTATTAACACGACGGTCCCTACACAAACTAACACCACTCTAACTCTCCTAACAACACCACATCCACAACCGCCCTTGGGGTAGTGACACCCTTGGCAAATCACGCACCATCTGCATGCAGTTACGTTCCGGCCAACGACTTCGACTCCAACGCTCGCCCCATCTGCAACTAACTCCATTGCAACAACCGCCCCCGCCAATCCTCTACCCCGAACCCCCCCCTGAGATTCAACAACTTCCTTTAACTCCTCCACGCCCCAACATGGCTGGCCGCCGTCATGAGCATGATGGGGATATCGAGCTCGATGCCGAGGCTGACAACTTCTTCAATCGATGAAATCACAACAATCAAGGCCGACGCCCCTTGGGAAAACTGGAACTTCCCAAATATAATGGTCAGGGAGACCCAGCTCGCTTCCTCCAGCATTTTGATGCCGCATGTCGAGCAGGTGGTGATCAATCCCATGAAACCAAGGTGCTTGGTTTCCAATGGCCTTAACTGATGAGGTGTCAGAATGGTACCTCGACCTTCTCGTGGAAGAACGTGCCACATGGGACCTACTTCAAACCGAATTCAAACGTCGCTTTCAAACGGAAAGGCTACAAGATGAGCCCGCTCTCCAACTCAGTAAGATCGAACAAGGCCAGAGGGAAGATGTTCGCACATACCTGGGAAAGATGAAGAGATTGATCGCCAAATGTGACCCACGCCCAGATGCAAAGTACCTCACAGCATGGTTCATAGCAGGTCTACGAAAGAAAATCCGCAAGGATATGAAAAAGATAAGTAGCTATGAAACATTCAGTGCTGCTCATGCGGCAGCCATTGACATCGAAGATGGCATGACAGATTCAGACACTAGCAGTGATGATGCCAGATCAAATACACGAGATAAGCACTCGAAAAAAGGTAAATCAAAGGACACTGCCGAAACATCCAATGAAGATCACCTCGAGGCCATGACCTTGAAGCTGAAAGAAGATATGATGCAGGCCATGGATCAAAAACTCAACTTGTCTCAGCTGCCAACTCAAACATATCCACGGCGAGAAAATGTCTGGTGCCCACACTGCTTGGCAAATCATACAGCAAATGAATGCCCAGTCCTAAGAGCAAGGATCACTGCACAAGCAAATCCATCGCCATGGTTGTGGTGCCATATCTTTGTCATCGGCAGCCATGATGAGAACAGTTGCATCTTCAACATGCGCAACAATCCACCTCGACCACCACAATACCAAGCGGCACCCATGCCAGTATACAGGCAACCGGCACTTGCACAAGCGCCACCAGCTCCGAGGCTAAATCCTGTTCCCATTCGGACACAAGTCCCACAACTACTCAGGAATCCGAATCCACGACCGTATCTAAGAGCACCAAATCTAGCTCCTCAGGCAGTTCCCATACATCAATTATAAGCCGAGGAAGTAGACTCGCTATTTGAGTATGAAGCAGAGTACCTAGTGTACTATGTAGAAGGTGCAGAGGGTCTCATACCAGTCTATGCAAATCAAGTGCGACCCAACACATATCGAGCACCAATCAAGTGTTACGGTTGTGGAGAAAATCATAGGATCGCAGAGTGCCCTCATCGTGGTAGCCCAGCCACTTTCCAATCACTCTGTAGAGATTGTGGCATAGGACATGCCTGTATGGATTGTCCCATGAAAAATAAGGTCCCAGAACAAACAGAGGTAAGCCTGACACCCCCATCGGCATCATTGGGGTGGACCATCAAAGTCTAGGTCCGGCAAGTCTAAGGTCACACTACTACACACGCATCCTATTGCGACGTTTACGTACCGACGATTAGCACCCGCTTAGCGTTAATCGTCGGTATAAAAATCGGGTGTCGTAAATCGTCGCTATATAGTGACTTTTAATAAGCGTCGCTATATAGCGACGTTGGTACAAGTCGCTATATAGCGACTTTTAAAGGTCGCTATATAGCGACCTTAGTAAAAGTCGCTATATAGCGACTTTTACTAAGGTCGCTATATAGCGACACTGAGACTATATTATAGCGACGTTTTACAGAGAGGTTTTTTTTTTTTTTTTAGCCTTAAAATTTATTTTCTTCCAATGACAAAATTTTTTAAATTTTCATACATGTTTCAGCTCATAGAGAAATAAAAAATGAGAGCATGTACATCAAGCCTTTGAAGCTCATATATTCATGTCCAAGTTGGAGATGAGAAAAATCAAATTAAATAAGAGCATTTACATCAACTGTTTCATCTTGAGCCAAGTCTAAGGCGCCAAGCAAGTCTATCTCCAACTCTATACCGAGTTGATCTCCTATATCATCATCGTACTCTAGCATCGTACGTTCACCTAAAAGTATTTGATCATCTTCTTCAATTAAGCTTAAGTGTGGTGATTGATCTTGACGATTGTTGTCTTCCTCGTCAATATCGTGATCTCCATCCTCCTCCCGTGCGATGTCATTATGCGCATCTTCCTCTTGCCTCATATGGTGATCTATATCTTCTTCGCTAGATTCATCAATTGGATCCGGATTTGGTAGTGGCATCTCCATATCCACATCTCGATCTTCAAAAATCTGCTTACTTCGTGGTGCAACTTGGATCACGTACCACAATCTTGGATCAGAACGATCCGGATGAAAAACCACCTATATTGAAGATGAAAAATCACGTGCCAAATGTCGTCAATTATATATATATCAATGGACTTAAAAAACGAAAGCTTCGACTAATTAAATCATTAGTATGCACCTGCTCACAGTGATCGGGAAGAACAAAAGTATCACTTTCATCGGTCCAATGTTTGGTGGAGTCTATTGCAAAGAGACCGCTACCATCTTTTCTCACAGTTGCATGGGGACCGTTGTAAGTAGTTCTAAACCATTTTACATCAAGAATGAAAATAGTAAATCGTCTGAAATCAATTTCATAGATGTCGCGTATGGTTCCAAAATAATCCAACTGTGAGGAGAGAAGATTGGTATCCGAAGCACTTGCTCGGCTATCTTGTGTGAAGTTAGCCATGACTCCACAATCATACGTGACTCTCTTTGAATCGATGCGTTCTATGCGAAAATGTCGTCCATATGACCATAATGCACTGTACTTTTTGTACTGTAAAAGAGCATCATTAAAACAATGAAGATGCACCTATTTTATAGCATATATTGCCACAAATAATTACTTAATTACATCAAGAGATAAGAAACTTACATGCACCATACATCCAGATGATAACTCCCGCTCGCGCTCGTTTATTGTCTCTCCATCACGTTCGGCTTTACGTATAGCTAGTTGTAGCCAATCAAGTGACATGTGAGTAGGGAGAAGAGACAGATCTCGTGGATATGGTTGTGATCGCCTGTACATTACTCTGAATCTCGTCCTTGCATTTATTCTTTCTGCTTTGGCCACTTCATATCTCTCAATCCACTTCTGCATCTCAGGGCTATTGAGGATACAAAACTTATTGAATTTCTCCATTTGCTCTTCGCTCATCTTTCTTTCAATCCCTTTTCCTTGGGGGACCTCGCCAATGATGCGATCATCATCCTTGTTGTGCCAAGCTTGCGGCATATCAGGATCCGTGGATGCAAGAAACTCTGTGATATATACTAATGACTCTTGCACAAGCCATCCCTCTGCCATGCTTGCTTCTGGTCTTGCTCTTTGTCTTACAAACCCCTTTAAAGTTTTCATAAACCGCTCGAGAAAAAACATCCATCGATTATGAACGGTACCTGCTATAGCCACCTCATCAACTATGTGCACAAGCAAGTGGACTTGAGTTGTCATAATGCTTGAGGGAAAGTGCTTCTCAAGCAAGCATACGGCTTCGATGGATTCCACCCTAGCCTTCTTGATGCTCGATATAGAGATCTCTTTTTGAGATATCCACCTATTTCACATGTCCATGCATATGTAAGATATTTGAGATATCCACCTATTTCACATGTCCATGAAGAAAATAGATAATGCGAATTGATAGTAAGCATACCTCACAATACCACAGATCTTGAATATAGCATTTCTAACATCTTCTTGTAAGCACCCTTTTATTGTAATTGAAAGGATGAACTATCAAAGCAACAATGAAATCATGTCAACAATATAACATAATAATAATTACGCTAATGCATCACTATTATCGGTACACTAATTCTACTTAGAATACCTGTAAGACCTTGTGCCAATCATGGGACTTGAGGCCACTAAGCTTATTGTCCTTTGAAAATGCTCCTTTCAAGCAATGCATGTACCCTGTCGGTGTTTGAAAAGAGGCAATGTCTGCCTTGATCGCTGCCTCCTCCCTCGTAGAGAGGATCCACGTTGCTTTCGGGAGGACAACTTTTCCTGAAGCATGCACTTGGGGCCACAAACGAGACATCCTATTCATAGCACGCAAGTCTTCTCGCACTCCTCTCGAGTCCTTGGAACCAACCAAGTGTGCCCAAATGGTAGCCCCCACATTCTTAAAGATATGCATGGGATCCAAGAGATGATTGATTTGTAACTGACCCCAATAAGGAAGCTCGTGAAAGATCGATAGCCTCTTCATACCAAGAGGAGGTTCCTCTCCATTCTCCCTCCAAGCTTGAATCCAATCACTTGCTTTTAAATATGATGGTGGTGGATCAAGCTGACCTCCACGTGCGAGATGGTCGAGCGGAAGGTATCGAGCATGACCTTCATAAACATTTTTCCTCATGTGTTTGGAGTAGCGTGCAAGCGATTTCAGAGCGGGTCCACAAACTGGACAAGCATGGTACCCACTTGTAGCAAGCCCTGCACGCGTGCATGAATATGTTAGTACAAGACATGCATGCAAAAGAGAGTAAAAAAAGCATAATCCCTCATTGTACATGTAAAGACATAACCACGTAAATCCCTCATTGTACATGTAAAGACATAACCACGTACCTGCGCACTCTCCATATCCTGGGTAGTCATGCATGGTCCACATCAAGATACCCCTGACGGAAATATCATTGGTATGCCTAGGAGCTCTGGAAATATCAAAGACCTGCACTCCTCTCCATAATATCTGTAACTCCTCTATCAAAGGTGCCATGTACACGTCCATGTTTCTTGCCTTGTACTTTCTTGGCACAAGTAGTGCAAGCATGAGGTGTCCCTTTTTTATTGTTAGCCATGGTGGGATATTGTAATTCACCACGACTATGGGCCATGTCGACCAAGATGTCGAGCGTAACCCGAAAGGATTCACGCCGTCCATGGCTAGCCCAAGATGTAAGTTGCGTGGCTCTCTCGCAAAGTCCGGCCACTGATTATCTATGTGCTTCCAAGCCGCACAATCTGCGGGAATCCTCAATGTGTGATCAGTGGACCGATGAGATGCATGCCATGTCATCAACTCCGCTATGGATTTGCATCGAAACATGCGTTGTATTCTTGCAATGATGGGAAAGTGTCTTAAGACCTTTACCGGTATCCTCTCACCCTGCAAGTCATCTCTATATCGTTGTTCCCCACACTTTGGACAACTAGCCAAATCTCCATGCTCACGACGAAAGAGAATACAATCATTACGGCAAGCATGGATGGTATCATAATCCATACCCACCATTGTTAGCATCTTTTTCGCTTCATCTCTTGATGCGGGCATGGTATTTGGTGCGAGCAACATCTTTTGGAGCAACCTATGACAAAGACACTATCCAAATGATGATTCTCAAAACAAACAATATCCAAATAATGAGTCAATCAAATTAATGCAAGGGCTAACCTCATTAAGGCCGAGACACTTGTATCCGACCACCCATACTGTACTTGTAGATTCAAGATTGAGAGACAAACACGTAGTTTAGACATCCTGGCACCCTCGTACAATTGTGTTGATTGCAACTCTCGCATTTTCACCTCAGACTCTGACATCACGTGTACGTGGGATGTAGTGCCCCTAAAAATGGAATCCATCATGTCGACCATACCCTCGTCATCATCTGGGAGACTATAGTCTTGTTGAAAGTGAGAAGGTATATGTGTACCCTCGTCACCCTCGTCATCCTGTCATAAGCTCATTCGTGTAAATAGAAGATCTTCTAATTCCGGGTATACAATAAGATTGCGAACTTAAATAGCTTTGACTTACCGATGATCCATCAACATGTGCAACACCAACGGGGGGTACTGGTTCCGGCTCCTCCCCATACATCCGCAAGTGGCGCATGATAATACGACGTTGATGTCGTACTTCTCGCTTGCAATGAGTGCAATGACAATATAACCTCTCCGTAAGCCACTTCGTGCTCCCGGGCGTTGGCGCATCATCGGATGAGCTTCCACTCGTCCCTTCCATCTACACTTATAAAACCAAAACATAAGCATGAAGAGGAGATGTACACAATTATGAGCATAGCATGTTTAATTTGAGCTTCTCTTGAGGCTATATAAAAAGAATGACATCGCTATATAGTAAGGATTGAAACAAAAAATCCTATATAGTAAGGCTGTGTAGTAAGAGGAGATATTGACAATTATAGGCATAGCATGTTTGAGTCACAAGAGGCCTCATTAAAAAACAAACAGTAAGCGTCGCTATATAGCAACGCTTTGTTCCGTCGCTATATAGCGACGAATAAGCGTCGCTATATAGCGACGCTGTGGGTTAAAACCTGAAACGCCGAAACCCGCGGCGTTTTGCTCAAAGCTTTCCTAATCTCTAAACTAAGCTCTCCAAAATCTCCTCCCACCTATTTTCACTGACCTCCCATCTATTCCAAGCAACCTCCTACCCTATTTCCCACTCCTCACCCTCCTCCTACCTCTTGTGCACCCTCTCTCTCCTTTTTCCCTCTTTGGTTTCCAGAAAGAAAGTTCTTCAAAAGGTGAGTTTTTTTCAACAATGTAGGTTGTTTGTTTGTTAGCTTTGGTTTTGTGAGTGTTTCTACTTGTATTGCTAAAGTTTTAAACTAGTTTTCATGCTTGATTAGAAAGGATTCAAACAAAAAACGAAATTTCAAGAAAGAAAGAAAGAAACTCACCTCTTCTTTATGTATTTCTCTTCCTTCTCTTCTCCTCAATCTCCTCCTTTCCTTGTCTCCTCAATCTTCTCTTTCCTTGTCTCCTTTCAAGAAGTTGCTTTTGTGATCTCCTCTTTCCACTAACATCTTATTTGAAAAAATGGGTTGTTTTCTCTCTTTTGTAGGGCCAGTCCACTACACCAAGCGGGACATAGTCTCTCTTTTGTGGGCCCAGTCCACTACACCGAGCGGGACATACTTTTACAGGTAAGTGCTTCCTCTTCTTTCCATTTAAGCTTTTTGTTATTTGCATTTGCCTGCAGCTAGCGCCTTAAGCGCTAGCTGCAGTGATGGGCGTAGGAACCCTCTCTTCCCCCTTCTCTTTTTCTCATTTTCCCCCTTCTCTTTTTTCCCTCTTCTCTTATTCTCTCTTTCCCCCTCTCTCTTTTCCCTTCTCTCTTTCCTTTCCCCCTTATTCTCTATTTCCGCATCCCTCTTATTCTCTTATGCTTATGCTTCTCTCATTCCGCATAAGCTCCTCCTCTATTTCCACATGAGCATAAGCATGAGCTTATGCTTATGCTTATGCATAAGCATAAGCATAAGCTCATGCTTATGCTCATTCATGAGCATGAGCTTATGCGTAAGTTTCCGCAAGAGCTTATGCGGAAATAGAGAATGAGAGAAGCATATGCTTCTCTCATTCTCTTTTTCCGCATAAGCTCCTTCTCTCATTCCGCATAAGCTCCTTCTCTTTTTCCGCATGAGCATAAGCATGAGCTTATGCTTATGCTTACGCTTATGCATAAGCATAAGCATAAGCTCATGCTTATGCTCATTCATCCGCAAGAGCTTATGCGTAAGTTTCCACAAGAGCTTATGCGTAAGTTTCCGCAAGAGCTTATCCGCAAGTTTCCGCAAGTGCTCCTTCTCTTTTTCCGCATGAGCATAAGCATGAGCTTATGCTTATGCTTATGCATAAGCATAAGCATAAGCTCATGCTTATGCTCATTCATCCGCAAGAGCTTATGCATAAGTTTCCGCAAGAGCTTATGCGTAAGTTTCCGCAAGAGCTTATCCGCAAGTTTCCGCAAGAGCTTATCCGCAAGTTTCCGCAAGTGCTCCTTCTCTTTTTCCGCATAAGCTCCTTCTCTTTTTCCGCATGAGCATAAGCATGAGCTTATGCTTATGCTTATGCATAAGCATAAGCATAAGCTCATGCTTATGCTCATTCTTCCGCATGAGCTTATGCGTAAGTTTCCGCAAGAGCTTATGCGGAAATAGAGAATGAGAGAAGCATACGCTTCTCTCATTCTCTTTTTCCGCATAAGCTCCTTCTCTCATTCCGCATAAGCTCCTTCTCTATTTCCGCATGAGCATAAGCATGAGCTTATGCTTATGCTTATGCTTATGCTTATGCTTATGCATAAGCATAAGCATAAGCTCATGTTTATGCTCATGCTTCCGCAAGAGCTTATGCGTAAGTTTCCGCAAGAGCTTATCCGCAAGTTTCCGCAAGTGCTCCTTCTCTTTTTCCGCATAAGCTCCCTCTCTTTTTCCGCATGAGCATAAGCATGAGCTTATGCTTATGCTTATGCATAAGCATAAGCATAAGCTCATGCTTATGCTCATTCTTCCGCATGAGCTTATGCGTAAGTTTCCGCAAGAGCTTATGCGGAAATAGAGAATGAGAGAAGCATATGCTTCTCTCATTCTCTTTTTCCGCATAAGCTCCTTCTCTCATTCCGCATAAGCTCCTTCTCTATTTCCGCATGAGCATAAGCATGAGCTTATGCTTATGCTTATGCATAAGCATAAGCATAAGCTCATGCTTATGCTCATGCGGATGCATAAGCATAAGCATAAGCTCATGCTTATGCTCATGCGGAAATAGAGAAGGAGCTTATGCGGAATGAGAGAAGGAGCTTGTCATGAGCTTATGCGCAAGTTTCCGCAAGAGCTTATGCGCAAGTTTCCGCAAGTGCTCCTTCTCTTTTTCCGCATAAGCTCCTTCTCTTTTTGCGCATAAGCTCCTTCTCTCATTCCGCATAAGCTCCTTCGCAAGTTTCCGCATGAGCATAAGCATGAGCTTATGCATGAGCTTATGCTTATGCTTATGCATAAGCATAAGCATAAGCTCATGCTTATGCTCATTCATGCTTATGCTTATGCTTATGCTTATGCTCATGCTTATGCTCCTCTATTTCCGCATGAGCATAAGCATGAGTTTCCGCAAGTTTCCGCAAGTTTCCGCAAGCATAAGCATAAGCATAAGCATAAGCTATCCGCAAGTTTCCGCAAGAGCTTATCCGCAAGTTTCCGCAAGTGCTCCTTCTCTCTTTCCGCATAAGCTCCTTCTCTTTTTCCGCATGAGCATAAGCATGAGCTTATGCTTATGCTTATGCATGAGCATAAGCATAAGCTCATGCTTATGCTCATTCATGTCCATGAGCTTATGCGTAAGTTTCCGCAAGAGCTTATGCGGAAATAGAGAATGAGAGAAGCATATGCTTCTCTCATTCTCTTTTTCCGCATAAGCTCCTTCTCTTATTCCGCATGCAAGTTTCCGCAAGTTTCCGCATGAGCTCTTTCTCTTATTCCGCATAAGCTCCTTCTCTTTTTCCGCATAAGCTCCTTCTCTATTTCCGCATGAGCATAAGCATGAGCTTATGCTTATTCATGAGCATGAGCTTATGCGGAAGTTTCCGCAGGAGCTTATGCGGAAATAGAGAATGAGAGAAGCATATGCGGATCTCATTCTCTTTTTCCGCATAAGCTCTTTGTCTTTCTATTTTGCGTGAGCATATGCGGAAATAGAGAATGAGAGAAGCTTATGCTTCTCTCCTCCTCTATTTTCGCATATGCGGAAACATGAGCATAAGCTCATGCTCACCCATGAGCATAAGCATAAGCTCATGCGGAAAAAGAGAAGGAGCTTATGCAGAAATAGAGAATGAGAGATGCTTCTCTCCTTCTCTTTTTTTGCATAAGCTCCTTCTCTTTTTCCGCATGAGCATAAGCATGCGGAAACTCATCCTTCTCATGCTTATGCTCATGCATGTGCATGAGCTTATGCTTAAGTTTCCGCATAAGCTCATGCACATGCGTGAGCTTATGCGGAAATAGAGAATGAGAGAAGCATAAGCTCATTCTCTATTTCTGCATAAGCTCATTCTCTATTTCCCACTCTATTTCCCCCTTCTCTCATTTCCCCCTTCTCTCATTCTCTATTTTCCCTCATCTCTTTCCCTTTCTCTCATTCTCTATTTCCTCGTTCTCATTCTTTTCTTTCCTTTACATCTTCTTTCCCTCTTATCTTTCCCTCTTCTTTCCCTCTTTCCTTTCCCTCTTCTTTCCTTTCCCTCTTCTTTCTTCTTGCCTATGCCTATGCCTATGAGAATGCTCATGTTTGTTTATTTGTTTTCTGTTTTCGTGTTTGTGTCTATGTTAGACATGGGATCACGTCGCTCATCGGACGAGTACGGACAGCCTCGCAGGAGGAGAGCTCACGATCTATATGCTCCAGAGGACTTTGATTCCTCTCAGGCGACTACCCCGAGGACTACCCCTGGTCCGACTCCTCTCGGTCCTAGCACTGTGACTACCCCTGGTCCGACTTCTCTTCCACGTAGCACTGCGACTACCCCTCAGGGGACTCCTTTGCTAGCCGTGCATGGCTTTGTTGGGACTCCCGACGAGTTTGTAGCGCAGATGAGCGATGAGGAGGCAGCGAGATTCCTCTCTCTGCTCTCTCAGAGGACCTCCGCAATTCCTTCCCCTACACCGACGGGTGGACGTACAGCCCAGCCATCCCCTCGCACCCCTTCGACCGCGGGATCATCACCTATGCATGCCTCCCGCAAGGGAAGGAAGAGTAGGATGGGCGGCTCATGTTGTGCTGACTCAGGAGATGTAGACGAGTCAGCACACTCACGCTCCTTTAGGTCTCCACTTGGTCCGGAGACACAGTATCAGTCAGGTCCCTTTCCCTCTCCTACTCCCACAGCTACTCCTCGATCCGGAAGCGGTCGCGCAGCTTCCACTCCTTCAGACTCTGCTACCGTCAGTCCCCCTTACTCATCAGGGGATCTCTCCTATCAAATCACATCTGCCGGAGAGATAATAGAAGACAAAAAGGGCAAAGCAGTGATGGCCGCCATGAGGCGGTTGATGAGTCATCACTTCAAGAGCGGCATAAATATCGATTGGCGGTATCAAGATGGCCAAAAGAAGCAGGCGGTGATCGATGAGTTAAAACTCAGATTTCCTAATCCGCCAAATGTGGAGTTTAATAACAGTTATATGCTCGAGCGCATGGGTTTGGTCCTAAAGCATCGCAGATCAACCATGCGTACTTCCATTACAAAGGGGTTGTCTAAACCCAGCTGGGCAGACAAAGCTGATTGGAAGTACTTCAAGAAGCAACATAGGGACCATCCTGAAATGTTCGAGGGTCAGAGGAGGGCTGCGAAGAGACGGCTAGATGTCGTAGGTACTTCGCACTTTGGTGCAGGTGGACGGTATGCGTTCGAGGCAACCGTGGTAAGTTTACTTCTTTCCATTTAATGTATTGTTCTATTTGTTTTACTTACATATTACATGCACTTTAGCTAACTCTAACTCTCGTAAATTGGATCCACAGCAAGCTGCGATGGGTCGTCTTCCTACGGATGCAGAGACGCGGCACGCATTTCGGATAGGAACCAAGCCGTGGTTCATTGAGCAAGAGGCAATGGGAGCGACAGTCGATTGGGCTGAGGTGGCTGCTCGCACGGTATAAGTTTACTCCTGCTTGTAATCTCACTTTTTAATTTAAGTTCCAATCTAATTTTCGATTTATATGGTTCACTCTCAGGGTCAAAGCTCAAGCGTCCCATCATCAGAGACGAGCGATCAACAGGGGCAAGGATCGGACGTAGGTGCCGATGACGAAGGAGAAGACGGAGGTGTCGGGGACGAGGGAGAAGATGCAGGTGCCGAGGACCAGGGAACAGCCGAACAAGACGATTCGGATTCGGATTCGGATTAGTAGTGGTAGTAGCATTTTTCATATCCGCTCGTTAGAGCCATTTTGTATCGCCCTTTCACAGGGTAATTTTGTTTCAAACACAGTTGTATATGTATATGCATTTCTTCCTCATCGTTCACAAGAACAATTTTGTATCACCCTGCAAGCAAGGGAAATTTTGTTATAAAAAACTTTCTTTTGTAATTACAAAAAAAAAAAAATGGTTAGTGGGGCTAAACAGGGCTTCCTTTTGGCCCTGTTTAGCCCCACTAACCATTTTTTTAACCTTCTGTTAATCGTCGCTATATAGCGACGTTTACCAGTGTCGCTATATAGCGACGATTAACAGAGTCGCTATATAGCGACGTTTACATCGTCGCTATATAGCGACGTTTATATCGTCGCTATATAGCGACGTTTACATCGTCGCTATATAGCGACGATTAACAGCGTCGCTATATAGCGACGGTTTATAGCGACGCTCCTTTTCCGATGATTTTAACGACTTTTATAGCGACCTTTGCGCCCGTGAAAAAAAAAATTTTTAATGTAAAAAGCGTCGGTATTTCCGTCGGAAAATGGCCTATGCCTTGTAGTGTCACAACCTATCAATGTAATTACACGCCAACAGAAAGAGGCCACGAGGGACCCTATTATTCCAATCCAACCGAAGCGACTACTGAGAAAGAAAGCACAAGTGCCTCCACCTCCACCAAGCAATGAGCAGCCGAGTTCATCCACATCAACTCCCGAGCCTCGAATAAAAGAAGCTCCATTCCTGAATGCAGAGGTGGAGAAGGCTCGTTTTCAGGTACTTCAACAATGGATCCAAAATGAACAAGCTCAATTTGAGGCTCAGAAACAAGCTCAAGACCCAATCCATGACTTGGCCCCACAAAGTATTGAGACTATACTCGAGCCTTTGTTCCCACAACAGACTCCACAACAGAATGTACCACCACGTCAACTTGAAGGAGCTGCACTCTCTAGCATCCTGAGTTGCCCTGTGTCAATTCCCATTGGAATCCTCTTATGGAATCGTCCCAATCTCTGGGAGAGTTTCAAAGGATGGATTGAACTTGCAAATCCTCCTCCACCTATGAACGACATTGAAGATATCCCTGTGTGGATGGGTGAGAGAGATGACATACGCAACATCATTGTGCCTTTGATCCACAAGGTATATAATGAAGTCCAAGCCATAGTGGATGGTGGAACAGGTGTCAATGTCCTATCAAAGGAGCTCTACGAAGAATGGGGTCTCCCACCAATGCAAAAGGCTAATTTCAACATACGCCTTGCCGATGATTCACGGGCTAAACCCTTGGGAATAGTGAATGGCGTGTCCACAAAGATCGCAAGAGTCTGCTTTTCCCTTCAATTCACAATCTTGGATCTCCCCAAAAAATCGTATCAAATCTTACTGGGACGTCCTTGGTTACGGGAAGCATCAGTCCTCCATGACTAGGGAACAGATAAATTGACAATCCAGAATCGAGACACTGTAGTCAGGGTGAATGTGGGGATAGGAGCTATTAAACCAATTGTTCCTAGAGCATTGAATGACACATCTTCCACGACAATCTCAAGCAAATCAGATCCCTTGCAACAGCATGCCATAGCAGGTGACTCACAAAGCAATGTCAATAACTGGATACAAACATTGGCAACCATCGACAACTGCCATTCATTAGACCCCATTTTCTCACAAATAGATGTTAATGCACTACAGGTCAATCCTCCACTGACACATGAAGAACCAATCGATTTAGACTTGCCATTCTTTATGGCTGACCTCGAATGGGATAATGAACCTGAAGAAGGTACCCATACCAATGATGACTTAGATTTTCCTTTGGGACCTGGAAACAGAGGCTGCGAATGCTGAAATTGAAGATCAAATCTTTGATAATGACCTAGCCATTCTCCATGCTCTAATGGTAGTTGAGCTCCCAAAAGTTGAACCTCCACAGTTGCATAACAGCAGAAGATCCCGCAAGAAAGTTGCAGGCGGAAAACGCAAAAAAGCCAAAGGCTGAGCACTTCAATGAATTGAACGAGTCCAAACAAGGATTGTCGAATTGTATCTTGCAAAGGTAGTCCCCTCAAAATCAAAACCACCACCTCTTGAATGGTCCCCTGGACTAGAAGGAGTATGTGCAGCACATGAACCCTTACTTGGAAACACCTTACCAGTGGAAAAGTTACCCCACAGTTCCCAACGTAAGAAGTTTCGGAAATATAAGCCACATGTGCGGATGAAGCTCGATCAAGAGACTTCAGACAAAGAAAGAAAAGAAGAGCCTAACAAAGTACTAAATGCAACTATGCCACCCAGTACATATGACACATGTCAGGCTAGTTCAACCCCATCAGAGGCCGATCTTCGAGAAGTGCCGGAATACTTTAAGAATTATACAAGTGGCAGTGCACCAATAGCAATGCCAAGACCAATCAGAGAATCTGAAGTTCAAGAAACTGATAGCATTGGAGAAACTTCAATCTATGAGGGACCGGCAAAAACACGCACAATAAACCTCGCCCTTGAAGGGGAGGAAGAAAAATTAGTTTTCATTGGGACATAGCTCCATCAAGAAGATGAAAGCAAACTCAAAGACCTCCTATTGGAATACCGTGACTGCCTAGCATGGTCATACAAAGAGATGAAAGGAATTTCACCAGAAGTGGCAGGACACACGATACCTATAAGGGAAGGTGCTCGCCCTAAGGTATGTGGACCTTATCACACAAATCCTAAATATGGCACCATGGTTTATGACGAGCTGGAAAAACTCCTAGATGCCGGATTCATCTACAAGATAGAGCACACTGATTGGGTTTCACCCATTGTCATTGTGCCTAAATGCAACAAGAAGCTCAGAATATGCGTAAACTTGAAAAATGTGAATGCCGCCACAATCAGGGATCACTACCCCTTACCCTTAACAGAAACAGTTTTGGAAAAGGTGGCAGGATCTGAAATATATAGCTTCTTGGATGGCTTCAGTGGCTATAACCAAGTGCAAATTGCTCCTCAAGACCAATCAAAAACAGCATTTGCTACAGAATGGGGTATTTTTGCATATAGGGTCATGCCATTCGGCCTTTGTAATGCCCCAGCCACATTCCAGCGAGTCATGTTCACAGCTTTCAAGTCATTTTTGAATAAGTTTTTACAGGTGTTCTTGGATGATTTGTGCATCCATTCAACCAAACAAGACCACTTCAAATGTCTGGAAGAAGTACTAATCAAATGCAGGGAGTATGGCATCTCCCTAAATCCAACAAAATGCCAGTTCATGGTCACCCACGGAGTTGTTTTGGGACACATCGTCTCTTAACATGGGATTGCAACTGACATGGATAAAATCAAAATCATCATGGAATTGCCTCCTCCTACAAATTCCAAAGGTGTACAGGTCTTTATGGGACATACCGGCTATTATAGAAGATTTATATTGCGGTATGCCATGATAGCTAGACCACTTTACAAATTATTAGTGGAGTTCTTATGGACCGAAGAGTGCGACCAAGCCTTTGAGCTTTTAAAGTGGCACCTAATCACAGCACCCATCCTTATATCTCCCAATTGGGATATTGATTTTCATGTTCATACTGATGGATCCAAGTATGCAATTGGGAGTGTGCTTTGTCAACCTAGTGAACATAAGAAAGACTACCTCGTCTACTTTGCCAGTCGACAACTCAATGATGCAGAGATCAACTATACAACCACAGAAAGAGAAGCCCTAGCAATGGTGTATAGTGTAAAGAAATTTCGGCACTATCTACTCGCAAATGATTTTGTCTTCTACACCGACCATCAAGCATTGCTTTATCTTGTGAACCGTCCGTGTACCACAGGAAGAATAACCAGATGGCTCCTCTTGCTGCAAGAATTCAACTTTAGAATCATGGTCCGCAAAGGTGCCCAACACTACATTGCCGATCACATGTCTCGAGTCAAGATAGGAGAAGAAGCCACTGGAGTAGAAGACGACTTACCAGATGCCACACTATTTCAAATAGATGCTGTTCCAGAATGGTGTGGAGATATCATTGGGTACTTGATGGCAGGAAGACCACCCCCTGACATGAAAGCAGTAGATGCCAAAAAATTGATTCTAAAGGCTGCACCCTATCAACTCATTGCAGGACAACTGTACAAGATGGGCAAGGACCAGATATTAAGACGATGTGTAATGCCTCATGAGATCCTACCAATCCTGAGTGAAGTCCATGAAGGCATTGCAGGAGGACACTTCCAAGGGGAAGCCACAGCAAGAAAAGTTCTCCTCGCAGGCTACTGGTGGCCAACACTATGGGCAGATGCCTATAAATATGTAAAAGGCTGTGATGTATGCCAACAAACTATTAAACCACAACACAAAGACTTCAATCCCCTAACAACAGTTGTTGCACAACAACCATTTGAAAAATGGGGGATTGACTATGTGGGTCCCATACATCCTGCAGCAAAAGGAACACAGGCACGCTACATCATTGTGGCCACTAATTACTTTACAAAATGGGTTGAAGCTAAAGCAGTCAGAAAGGCAGATGCCAAAAGCACAGCAAGATTCTTATACGAACATGTGATCACCCGATTCGGATGCCCCATTGAAATTGTGTCGGATAGAGGCACACATTTTGTCAATGAGGTAATCCAAGAACTCTTGTCTGGCTTCATGGTCATCCATAGAAAAAGCACACCCTACTATGCCCAAGGGAATGGACTAGCAGAATCCACAAACAAAATCATATGCAATATCCTCACCAAGGTAGTAGAACCGCAGCGTTCTGATTGGGCAGAGAAACTGAATGCAGCCTTATGGGCATACAGAACCACATTCAAGGTCAGTACAGGGAACACACCTTTTCAATTGGTGTACGGCCTTGAAGACGTGGTCCCACTCGAATTTGTAATACCAAGTCTACGCATCGCAGTACAGGAATGCATGGGTGATCATGAGTCCTTGAAAGAAAGGCTCTGTCAGTTGGAAAAGCATACAGAGGCAAGACTAGTTGCTTATCATGCCATGACAACAGAAAAATGTCGAAGAAAGGCATGGTTTGACAGGAATATGAAAGCTAAAGACATCAAGAAAGGCGACTTAATCCTGTTATACAATGCCAAAGTACACAAGGGAAAACTGAAGTATCTAGGTCAAGGACCCTACCGAGTACGAAAGATGAATCCCATCGGCGGAGCTGTGCTACTTGAAACACTAGATGGAGTCCAATTCAACACAACAATAAACGGGAGCCGACTGAAGCACTACTACATCAACACGCGAGCCATCCCCGACAAAAATGAAGATTTGGGAAACCAAGTCTTCCTTAGTTAGGATTAGATTGTATCACGAGCACTCACTTGCATATGTACGTCTTCGCACATATAGGTAGCCTCAATCGATTTTACCTAGAGCTCAGAAGTGATGATGAGTTCTAGCTGCCCTATGAAAATCCCAGCAAAAAAAGCATATAGTTAGTCCCTACTTAGCTACAGGTCACGTGCACTCACACGCTTTCGCTGAGACACATAGATGATTGCATGAATAATTGTACCCCACACTTTCATTCCACACTCTCAAAGGATGTATAACCAAAAAAAAAAAAAAAGGATCTCTCTCCCGCACACACACAGAACGGTCATACAGGCATGCCAATCAATTTAATGATCAATGGTACACTACATGTACATGGATGCAGGTTCAGAAAAGATGCCGCCACTAAAGAGGATGCGCAGAAAGAGCCCACCGCCTCAACCACGGACCCCCTCCAGAGTTCGCAGCCATCTACATCCTCTCAACCACGGAGACCACAGGCGTTCATGGTCCAAAGCGATAGCTCCGAAGAAGATTCAGTGCATGTCCAAGCAGAACAAATGCCACCCCAGTCACAGCCGGCCTACACAACCGTTAACAAGGCCCAATCATTGGAACTTGTCTTGCCACCCACATCGACTTATGCTCTTTCCCAGGAAGCAACATCTTACTTAGAGCAACGGGGTCTAGGAATGAGAGCCTCAAATCCTTGGAGGATAGTCCTATCATGACCACCTACATCAAGGACTTTCTCCACTCTTACTACTCCAGCAATGCAACGGATGGCAAGTACGGTACAATCACTGTACAGCAGAGCCCACTGAACATTATCCTCGATAGTACGGTCATTCAAAGGGCTTTCTCTCTGCCAAAACAAGGTGGCCAATACCCTAAACGGTCTGCTGATGCAAAGTTTATCGAAGTACAGTCTCTCCTCACCAAGGGTACCCTGATCCATAGAGATGGCATATTGCTTCGCACAATCCTTGACCCTCGCCTCAAGGAAGCAGCACAATTTCTATCCACCATCCTGGGAATAAAGAACGGCAAGGAATGCTCCCTTCCACTCCGCACATTTGTTTTGCTGAGTAGGAAGCTAAAACAAAACTGGGTCCAACACTTCATCATTTTCTTTACCAAAAAACTCGATGGTTCTTCAGGCCAGAAATGTAAAATTCCACACTTATTGGCTATAATCATCAAAAAAGAACTACAAGAAAGAGAAATGACCCTGCCCCAGTCTCCAAAGCCAATTGAGGAGTTGGACATACACTTCTCACCAGTATGGGAGCCGTCATCAACTGCTCCAGCTATCACATTGATAAGTACAGATGCCTTAACAGAAGTACCTATTCTGGAAAGCAGGATTGCGGAATTGCCCCAGGAAATGCTACAGCTCGGTGCACAACTGCAACCACTATGTCTCCACCAACAGCACCAACCTGAGCTCGAGACAAGGTTGGCACCCGAACCTAAGGAACGATCAGCACCAGAGCTTGAGACCACATCAGCACTCGAACCGCCCATCGACACCATGCCAGTCGATGAGCCCCAAGGAGAGCTAGTGCCAGATCAGCAGTATGACTATTGTACACAAGGGACTGAAATGCCATTGGAACAACCTCCCCCAAGTACTACAGAATCCTCGGGATGGCTACATGGGCACCACTTGTATCAGCAATATCGCCAGACCTCATCACCGTCTGTCATTCTCCAACATCAGGCTAGCCAAATGATCCAAATTTCAGAACTCTTCACTAGCTTGGCTAAGGAAGCATATGCAAGAGAATTGGAAAGGCAGACGGCATCAGAAATCGAAGACCAATTCCAGGAAATCGCCATAGAGGTCAAGGCACTTCGGGCACAGATAGATGAGAAGGAGGTAGAAGAAGTGCGCATGAACCAGGCTCTCCAAGCTCAAGAGAAGGCCGTAAGGAATCCGACCTCCATAGCCTTCATCAAAGTCAAACACAGCTGACTACGGCAGTAGAAGTAATGGCAATCCTATAGACATCCTATAACTCCCTGACATCTGCACATGCGCAACAAACAGAGGTAGTGGCACAAGCTACTCTCATTCACAAAGAAGAAGAGCTCCAGGATTGCAAAGACAAGCTTGAAGACATGAAACAATCTTTGGCAGTACGTGCCTTTAGCATTGATGAGCTTACAAGGGAATGCCGACTCTTAAAAGACCAACTTGCTACTGTTCAAGAGGCCAGCACTTCACAAGCCCAGGTCTTGGACCAATGGTCCAATACCACTGAAGACATTCCTCAACAGGCAAAGGTCACCTTGCAAATGAAAAAGCTTAAGGAGGCATACACAACCATCTACCATCAGTACAAAGAAAAAATGAATGAGATGCACTCCCAAAAAATAACCATCTCCAAGCTTGAACTCCAATTGCTAGTGCACAACAATGAGGCATTGGGAGACAACACCAAGGACGCCCTACTACAATGCACAACCGTGGTGTATGAAGAGCTTGTGGCTGCTCTACAAGTGGAAGATCACCTCAACGCACGCGTGCTTATCCAATGGAAGCAACTCCAACTCCGGATCATATCTGCTCATCCAAAAATCAACTGGAAACGATCAATCGGGATTAAAACCTTGCGCATAATTTGCCAAGACTTGTCTGAAGATGAGAAGAATATCTTCTGCCTATCTACACATGCCGGGTTTATAACACTCAGGACGGATGCTTTCATTGCATATGTCTGCCTCATGGGTAGTCCTCCCCTCAGGGTTATTGCAGGTTTGTTGCCATTGCTACAAAGGCCATCCCTATTATTTGCACGGCACGACATGACCGACATCCAACCCATGCAACTGATCATCCCATCGCACCAGCAAAAAGAAGTGTCGGAAGATGACAAGGCCTATCTCACATTCAACTTCCCATATCTAACCACTCTTTCTGCCAACATCATAACCTCACTTCCCCTTGCTGCTACCACCCTCTTAACCTTCCTCGAGCTCCATCCTAACATCTATTCCCTCCATCGTCTCTTTGCTCATGCCTCTCACCATTACCCAACAATCACAAACTTACGAGCCCCTCACACCCAGCTTTTTCCCCTCCCTTGCTAATCCTACCCTTGAGGATTACCAAGCTGCTCAAACCATTTGCCCATTTCTTCCCCCCCTCCCCTCTGCTCCCCCTTCCGCCACTATCACTCAGCCATATTTCTCCCCCATGTCCCCTAATTCTCTCCCGGCCCCGTCATCACCTCCGACACTTCTGGTGCTTCCATCAGCAAAAAATGATGCAGTATTTGATTTTGAATATCAGGATCCGCGGATAATCCAATTCATACACCCATGCCAAGTTCTAATGATGGGTATGATTTTGATGAGATACCACTTCCCAGTAACCCCATCAAGGAATTTTGGAGCAAATATCCTGATATGAAAACTCGCGGTGGATGGACCCTGGGTAACTTTCCTACCAACCTTCGTCAGCATCAAATAAGTGAAGGTTGGATTAGCAAATTGGATCCACAACCTGATTGGCGCCGTCCCAAGCTCTTTGATGTAATCTTCTTAAAGGAGTACTTATGGGCACCTCCATGTCTCAGAACCCATCCCAAGTTCTATGCAGTTCCACGGCGTAAAAAATGGAAAGCCAACATACACACTTTGGCCGAAGATCGAGTCATTAATTGGCCAATGATCGAACCCTACTCTGGTGTAGAATGGAATATCCAAGGCACCATGATCCGAGCACTTCAGCAGCATGAACAAACAATGCGCGGCAACATTGATCGCTTCCTTCACCAAAGTGCCATATTCTGCAAAACATTAGAATTAATTCTGGAGGTCCCATGTTACCTTGATTCCAATTTGCCTCCACTCACCTTTAATCCCAATGAACGGATTGATGCTCAGATTACAAGCTGACTCTATCAAAGAGTGATCTTCTTGGAGGCACGCCACATATCTCTGTTCGAGCAAATGGTAGATACAGGCTACCTGGAAACTGCGCAAAAATTGTATGGTGCTAAGGCTCTACAGCAGGATCGACTGGCACGACACAAGTTCCACAGCCACTGGACTAAAAACATGGCAACCCAAGTACGTGATCGCAATAAGCCATAACTCGAGGACGGGTAATAAAATGGATCTGGGAGTATGTTGACTCTGTGCCAACATGAACTTATGAAGAAAGAGAAGGTGTTACAACTTTGTGATACAACTTTGTGATACAACTTTGTGTTACAACTTTGTGACACAACTTTGTGTTACGACTTTGTGTAACAACTTTGTGTTACGAGATTGTCTACATGAAGAGAGAGAATGTGTTACGACTTTGTGACACAACTTTGTGTTACAACTTTGTGTAACAACTTTGTGTAACAACTTTGTGTTACAACTTTGTGTTACAACTTCTACATGAAGAGAGAATGTGTTACAACTTTGTGTTACAACTTTGTGATACAACTTTGTGTTACAACTTTGTGATACGACTTTGTGTTACATGCAGAGAGAGAAGCTCTCCAACTTGTATAAATACCCCATAATGGAATGAAGCCCACACTCTTGGGACATTGTGTTGATTCTACATTGGTATTCCAAGAATTTGTCTCAAGTGTCCATGCTTCCTTGCACTGCACGTCCAAAAGCATGTCTTAACCTTGCAACCCTTCTCCCCTCTCCTCCAACCCTGCAACCCACCCTCTCCCTCTCCTCCTCCCTCTCCTCCTCCCTCCTTCTCCTCCTCCTCCTCCTCCCTCCTCTCTCCTCCCCCTCCCTCCTCCTCTTCCCTCCTCCTCCTTCCTCCTCTCTCTTCTTTCACCCATGCTCTTACACCTTCCTCCTCTCCCACTCCTATGCTTTCCTAGACCCTTAAACTCCATGATCTACGAGGGAGATGAGTTCTCCACCATGTACTCTACTCTGAACCTTGGATCCTCCTTCTAACCCTGGACTCCTTCTAAACCTTGGAACCTCCTTCTGAACCCTGGAACTCTTTCTTAACCCTGGAACTCTTTCTGAACCCTGGAACCTCCTTCTGAACCCTGGAACTCCTCCTAAACCCTAGAACTCTTTCTAAACCCTGGAACCTTCTTCTGAACCCTTAAACTCTCCCTAAACCCTACAACCCCCAATGAAGGCGAAAGCCTTCATTACCTCAACAAAGATGGTTTACGTGCCTTTTACACATGCTTGCACTTTGTTTGCTTACCACACTTAAGCCTACGTCTCTCACCGGAACACAACTCGAGGTCCTAAGCTACACATACTACAACCGACAATCCCAATATATCTGTAGGTGACAAAAAGCCTCGGAACCCTGCAACATAGAATACCCAGCTCTTCCTACGAACGCTGTAGGAAAGAGCTAACAGCTGGAACCAATTCACTACAGCAAATTTTTTTTGAATAAATCTTATGAGAGGATATTGAGACTTGAGCCTCCATCAACCAATACTTCTGGGATTCTCTACCTTTTGTAGTCTACATCAATGAGTGGTACTTGGTAGTCCACATCTTCAATTGTTGATGTGTAAATATCGGGAATGTCCTCTTCATAATTACTTCGTTGTTGAGCTTTTGCTGGATGTGACTATCCTAGATGCAATCTTTTACAAATTTGATGTTTGAAAGCTAGAACCAAGTTTAGTAGTTGATCAAGAGTAATTTGTACCTTGGAGTCCATTAACTCTTGGAATAAGAGCGTGTTGTCCTCATTTTTCATGATAGTGTCTTGCTGCATCTCTTGGGCTCTTGTCATAGTAACCTCAATTCTTGGAGTTGTTTTGGCCTGGATCATAGTCCATTGTTCTGTCTGTTCAATTATATTCTGTGATTCTAGGAACTCTAGCACTATTTCAACATGAAAGTTTGTTTTCTGTTTTGGACTTGCTTTTTGACTTAAGTATTTTGTGGATGTTGGCTCTTTCTGGGAAACTGCCCTGATGGATTGCTACCACATTGTAAATTTATAGCATGATTTTTGTGTTGTTGTTGTTGTGTGGGCAGACTATCATCGGACTGCATTCGGATCTATTGGTACTGCATTATCCCTTTGTCTTTGTTATTCCAATGTTCTTTTCTGACATCCTATGAGGCGTTATTCTATAGTACTTGTTGCAATTCTTTGTTCCTTGTCTCGGTTTGATTTGGCCAGTTCATTGGCTTGTCTGGTTCCCTTGGGGCATCTCCTAGCCCTGGTAATGGCTTTCTATTCTTCAATCTTGTAACTGCCAAAGCCTGAACATTTCTTTGATTGCGTTGATTGTTGTAGTTGTACTCCTGATGGATGAGACCATATGTACTCTTGGAGGAGGATGTTGCTCATGATTTTGATTGTTTCTTCCATCATATTGAATAATGGGTATACCTCTTTCTTCCCTGTGCTTGCACCAAAGCCATGGTGGACCTTGCCAATGGCCATCCATACCACAGTAGGTGCAAGCTTGGTCTTGCATTTGCTTTTGCTTCCGGTTCCCCCGTGGTTTTCGATTTGGCCTTCTTGGAGCTGCATTTTGATATCTTTGTTGTAGTGGTCTTGCCACTGGTATATTTGATTAGTAAGGATTGTTGTTGCTTGATTCTGTTGTTACTGAACGTAAGGTGGTACTTTGCCTCTGCAATTGGGGTTGTACCAGCATCTTTCTTTGTCATGATTGTCCTTTTTGCAAAATTCACATGGAAACTTTTGTTGTTGTCGGGGTGGCTTTAAGCTTTGCAGTTGGTCTTTAATCATCTACTCCAACTTGGAGATTTTGTCTGATGTCTTTTTTGCCATGGATTTCTCTTTCAGCTTCTACTTTTCATCTTTCTTCTTTTTCTTTGAGTATTCTTCATCATCCTCATCATTTTCTGATGAGTCGTCTTCCTCATCTTCAGTATCTTCCTCTAATTCAATATCTGTGTCTCTCTCTGAATCTGAATGACGTTTCTTTTTTATCTTCTTGGATTTTGATACTATACTGAGTCCTGTCTCTGCTCTCTGGGTTGCTTCCACCATATTGTTAAAATAATTTTGTCCTCCAAGCTAGGGTCCCTGGCAGCTACTACAGTTCTCAACTCCTTGTTTAATCCTTTGCAAAAATAGTCTCCCAGTTGCTCCTGTGGTTAGGCCTTTGATTTGTTGTTAGCCTTTTGGTGAGGTTTCTAAACATCTGTGAATAGTCCTCAACCATGAGATCTTTCTGTTTCATTGTTCTCAGCTTTTTCAAAATGTCCTCTGTGTTTTCTCTTTCCTAAAATGACTTAAGAAAGCAATCTTCAATTCATCATAAGTGTGAAAATGTACAATACCATACTACATAAACCAATTCATTACTTTACCATTGAACATCGTAGCAAATTGCTCTTTCTTGGTATCATCTGGCAGTTGTCCAAATCCACTAGCTGTCCACCTTGTCTCAAATTTCCCAACATGGCTATCAGGGTCTTGACCTTTCTGCTAGTGAACTTTGTAGCTTAGTCCAATGGGTTCTACATTTTGTGATGAGCATGAACTTGAACTTGGAACTTTGACAGGCTTCTTTTTCTTCTTCTTTGGAGGTGGTGGGAAGGGGTTGAAATTTAGTTGCTTCCTTGCAGTCACAAAGACATTGGCTACAATATTATTGGCAAGTGTTCTTTGGAGTAATTCATGTGTTGGAGTGGATAGCATTAATCTTTCTAGCTCAGTTTTTGCCTTGTACACCTCCTCGCTATGTAGGGAATTATCAGAGGAACTTGCACCATTAGAAATATAATCATCCTCTGGATCATCTGTTTGGAAAGTAGTCTCTACTCGAGCTCTATTTTGTGTAAAATATGCTATACCAATATGGCGAGGCAATGTTTCCTCTCCGAAGCTATCGGACATGGGCTAGTCGTTCCATGAAAGGAAAGTGAGAAAGGTGGGATTACAGTAGCTTACCAGGTGGTAGTAATGTGCCGATGTCAACTAAGCTTGCATGCTACCTTCACAGTGAAATTGTAATGTTGATGCTATGATCTTCCTTGTTGATCTTGATGTACTGTACTTGTTTTGGTGCCTTGTTGATGTTGCTGTCGTACTTCGCTTCTCCAATAGGATTCCAACTTTCAACTGTTTTTTGATTGTTGTTGCATTTGTTGGGGTCTTTCTTTGAGTCTTTCTGGATTCAAGCCATTGCTTCTACAATTACCGCTTCATGACAACTATGTGGAGGCTAGTGCAAGTTCTCTTTGGCAGAGTATTGCTTTTGAATACGAATATGCACAAATGGTAAAGTAGCACTGTGAGATCCTCCTCTACTAGTGCATTCACTAGGATAGAATTTCCTATGTTTTTTGACAATTGCTACCGTATGTGGGTTATGATGTTGTTTGTACTCGTTAGCATATTTGTCGGCTTTGAGCATGCAAGTGGGATCCCCATAGGAGCAACATGACTGGATGGTAAGGAACGATGTTTCGATGCTCGAACGTAGGATGAAAGTAAAGCCATCTTTGCATGTGGGGATCTAGGACGGACAAATGTACGTCAAACGAAAATCCATACTTGCATGAGTGGTGTGCCGGTCCTATGTAGTAGCTTCTTTGACAAATGTGTAGATGTTTTGATAGTCCTACAATGTAGTTGGGAGCTTCATTGTTTTTGGGGTTGTGGTTTGTATGTTTCTTTGTTTGTTGTTTCACGTCGTAATCGACAGTGTCGCTTGTTGTGCTTTGAGCAAAAATGGGAAATTCAGGGTAGGAACGCTGATAGGATCGCCAATGTGTTCAAAGTGTCTTCAAATAAATAAAAAACATAAACACATCTCCAGTCCTGACAACAAGGTGCCAGCAGTCGGAGTATAGTTGAAAAGTAATCAGACTATAAAAGACTATCACGAGATGTAAAAAGGACAGAGAGGAAAGGTAGTATGCTTCTTGTATATTATGTTTTGGCAGAGAATATATCAACTCAACAACTCAAACTCTCAACAGGAGCTGATACAAGGTTTTATAGGCATCCGAGATTAGCTCGACTATTGTAAGGCAACACTAACCTTCAAAAATATAACAGTCATAGTCAAAAACATTATGTGGTGGATCAGGCCACTAAGGAGTGCTATTAGGGACAGTTACAAAATGATCCCACTACCTTGTTCTAATAACTCCTTCTTACTAGAGGTGTATTTAATCTATCCCATGGCCAGTGTCCACGTGGGTGGAGGCTATACCTTCAATAGCCTCTATCTTCCATTAACCATTAATAAAAATTATTGTCTCCAAAAGGGGTCTATTGGCCTCTATCTCTCATTAACCATTGATAAAAATGATCTTTCATTGTAATGTCAATGAAAGAGGTATTGACCTCTATTTTTTATAATTTTCCTAAACAATTATGAAAATTATAAACCTCACATAGTCAAAGTAATAATCTGTAATTAAATGATCACTCATCATTTCTGCATTCTCATTAGCAATTGAATTCCTATGACAACCATTATAAGTCATGGTTCCAATTTGCATCATCATGGTTTGGTAGTGTTTCCATAGCCAGTATCTCCTCCTGTCATGGTGAATAAAATAAACGCATTGATTGTAATGATTTGAAATAATAAAGACGACAAAATACATGAATGTTTTTGTGGTGGGCAATGTTAATAAAGGGGCAGGATTGATGGGTGATCGAGGACACGTGGTAGTCCCTCGCCAACAAAAATGTTCATTACAAGGGAAGAGGGATGCCAAGATCTACAAATATAAGATCCTACTATTTGAGCTTTGCAAATTTTAAAATTAAAGGCCAATAGACCCCATTTTGTCGAGGAAAGGGGTCTATTGGCCTCTAATTTTCATAAGCTACCATGAAATAGAAAGAGCTCTCATGAAAATTACAGGCGAATAGACCCCTTTCATCTTGAGCTCTCATGAAAATTAGAGGCCAATAGACCCCTTTCATCGACGAAAGGGGTATATTGGCCGCTAATTTTCAAATTTTCCTAAGGCCTCCTCATCCCCTTGCGTCCCCCTCCTTGCCTTCTTGCCTTCTCTTCTTCCCCCTTCCTAACGTCCTATGCTTCTTCCTTTCTTCCTCCTTCATTTGCCCTCTCTGACCTCCTCCTCAAATGAATTCATAAATAATTGCATCCTTTTGGAAGCTCAAAACGAATTCGTCCCTCTCTCATTTTATCCTCAAATGAATTAGTCGCTTCATCTATGCCCCTTGCATTTTTCTATGTGTTTTGACCTCAACACTATAGCGTTCTTACATCTAATACATCGAATGATAGTGGCAAATCAAGGATTTGATTGAGTTTACTGGTATGCTCATCCCTCATCCCCCACAACTCTCTGTTGCAAGTTTTGTTTTGGAAGGTTTGTTATGAACTACAAGAAATTTGTTGTGCCATTAATATACAATATCGATGAATCGAGAGTTGAGACACAAGAGATCCAAATTGATGGATGATGGTTTGATGGGTTTATTCTCACAATTCTAGCCATCGTGAGAATTTGTGAAGAAACAGTGCTATCTATTGGTTAGGAATGAGCACTGAAGGAACTTCTAGGTACAAGCACCGTAGAACTCCAAAGTTCTTGACAACATATCTTGTCAAAAAGTTAAGAAGAGCCATATCCCAGCTAATGTTTCACCAATTTTAGTTCGGTGCACTTGTTTATTGCATCGTTTGTACCCTGAGCTCTAGACATCAAGGTACATTGTGCTTCCAAGTACCAACTTAAGTGCTCCATTCATGAGCATTGAGCTCCCTCCTCGAAGTTGACAATGAGAAAACCCACCACTCTGTCTGCTTGTCTGTGTGCACTAATCATCTCTGCACAAGTCATCTCCATTTTAGCTTGGTGATCAATTTGTGCTTATCTGTGTACCTGCACATTTCTCCACTCCAGTATAAGCATAAACAATTGGAATCCTCCATCATGCCATAGCTCTTCGTTCTCCCTAAGGGTTTTGCCATTTCATTGGTTTTCTCAGCCTTGATTGATGCCTCGGCCTCATGTTTCTTCGATCTGCACTTCTCGTCACTCACCATACAGGATGCACTACACAAACTTTTTTTGGCAATGTCTACATGAAGCCTCAAGACGTGAAACCGCAGAGGAGATTACAGATACTGCTAAAAGTGTATACAATGGAATGATAAACTAGTTTCATTGTGAGTTGCAAAACTGAGCATGAAACAAAACAAGTCAAAGCAACAAAGGGGGGTCCAAGAGGCACTCATGCTAATCGTAAAAGTCCTTTTCGTAGGTCACGGGTGACTATCGTTCCCTCCACTACATTTTTCGGCCATATACTCCACAAGAATCTCTTGCAAAGGAATAGAATCATTGAAATACGTGATCTCGATGTTCAAATCCAACTTGGGGGGGTCACTCATCATATGTAACCCTGTCACATGAGTTCAACAGAAGGACATTTTTAATATCTAAATTTTACAAAAGTTAATTTACATAAGGGAGTATTTAAAATAATTTTGGGGAAATTTTACAGATTTGTATAGAAAAAGGGTACATTTTATTAATGAAAAATTTACAGATGAGGGATTTTAGAAATAGGCCTTGAATGCACATGATATAGAGGGTTTATACATAGTGACCCCCCCGAGAAATCCAAGCCATGAAAGCAAAAAATGGGAGAGAACCCAAGGATGGGTGAGGCAGTCTATTGAACATGAAGAAGAATCCATATCTTGCATTGGAAACTTGAACGCTTCGTGCAAATTTCAACAAGGCACAGGCCTCAGAGTGTAAGTACAGATAGACCAAGGTACTTGCTATTGGCATATCTCAAGGTGTATGCCTTAGGCACACCTTAGTTTCTATGTGTGTGTGCTAGAGGCACAGTTAGGTGCCCATAAGCACAGTTAGGTGGTGATAGAAGCCACATAGGATGATTGAGAGAATGTAGGAGCAGATTGAGGAGATGATTGTGGAGCTCAGAGGTCATCAATGATGTCAATGATCATGTAAGAGGTGCCTACTTAAGGACCTCACCTTTCTTCATTCCATAAGCAATAATTCTCACTTTGTGTTCACTCCATGCTTTCTTTTCAGTTTACCAACATGGTATCAGAGCCCTTTGATCCTCCTTGAGCCCATTTGTGCCACATCATCTCCTTCTTCTCCATCTTCTTCTTCATCTTCACCATTTCTTCCCCTTCTTCCCAAATATTGCTAAAGCTTGTTCTCCTCCGCTTCTTTGCCATTCTCCAAGCCCTTCCTATTGGAGATACCTCTCAAATGGGAAAATCTTCAGCTACAAGGAATCGAAGAACGGACGTTGCTGTTGGTCGTCATTTCTCAAAAATTGTCAAACATCTCTTTTGCGTTTTCTCTGTTTTAGCTCCACCTTTCTCTAATTCCTTTTAGGGGAAGCTTCTCCATACCTTGGGCTATCTTGTGTTGAAATCTGAGTAGCAATGGCTGCATATTCAAGGAGAAAACAAGAAAAAACCAGTCGACTTTAAAGAAGCTAGCTATGGCGGTGATGCGACATGGAATTGCACCTCTCCTCCTCAATGGATTTTCTTTGGTATAAGAGCTTTCTTTTGCTTCAAAAATCCCCTTTTTCTTTGCTTTGGAGAGTGAGATACAAGCCCTCCAAGTTCAGGCCTCTATTTTTGACAGTTTTGACAAGGTTGTGAATGTGATGCTACATTAGATGCTACTTTACATTTTTGAGGTTTTGAAGTTTTGAAAAGCATTAGTACAACTGTGGCTACAACTTTCTTGTAAGTTGCTATACCTAGATTTGATTGGAAAGCTTTCATTTAGCCATCTCTGTGAAGCATGTAAGTGAAAGCATCATTGATTGAATTTTGGTCACAAGTCTTTGCTACATTAAATGCTTATATTTTGAAGCTTTTCAGTTGTTATTCTAGCCTTGTAAGAGAGAAGACACTGCCCAATTCATGGGTTAGACCCTCTCATGGCTACCATATTGAATATAGATAAGTTCAATGGGAAGGGCTTCCACACATGGCAGATGAAGGTCAAGTTTGCATTAATGAGGGAAAACCTCTGGGGACTTGTCAAACCGGCTTCAACTTCTTCTTCAACAGCCTCCAATGCTGGAGAATCCTCAGCTCCAACACGCCCGGTAAGAGATCTTGCTAGAGAGGAGAAAGCATATGGCATCATTGCTCTTGCTTTAGGAGATGACTATATTCGTCACATCTCTGACTTAGAGTCTCCTTCAGAAGCTTGGCAGAAGCTTGACATTATTTTTGGTGCTAGCTCTCACATCTCAAAATTATCACTTAAGATTGCTTTCTTTGAATTGGAGATGGTTAGTGGCACTCCTTTGGCTGCCCATGTCAATTACATGCAGAGTCTCATGACTCAACTTGCTTCTATCAACTCTCCTATCACTACAGATGATGTTATGGCAATGTTGCTCAAAAGTATGCGTGAAGATTATGATCATGTTGTTACCACTTTGAAAAATCTTCCTAATCCTAATCTTGAAGGTCTTATCTCTGCTCTTCAAGAAGAAGAAAGGCACATGGAACTCCAGAAAGGCAATGATACAGCCTATGCCATAAAAATCCAGAAGGGCAAGTTTTCACCTTGCAATCATTGTGGGAAGACTAATCACCTCTCAAAAGACTGCTTCAAGATCAATCCATGCAAACACTTAGGCAAAAACAATCATCATGAAAAGTTTTGTAGAGCCAAAAAGGAAGCAACTTCAAAGACAAAAAATGCCAATCTACTTTCAGTTGATGTGCCTCCACAAGATGAGGCATCCTTTGAATATTATGCTTTTTGAATCATCTCCATGTATGCTTCAGATCTCTGGGAAGTAGCAAGCTAAGGGTGTCCACTTTTTTTTCACTCCCCAATCCTTAGGAGGTGGAAAAACAAGCTTTTTAGCACACAAAAATGCAAATCTCACCTACTTCCCTATGGATCTAGTCTTTGAACTCTTCTGACACAACATCACACTTGCTATTGTGCACACGATGGTATAGTCTAATCGAAAATTCGATGCACACACAAAAAATTTCTTTGTGTCACACGGCATGGTTCCAAGGTGGTCACACGTTTGTCACAAACAGAGAGTGTCATATTAAATTCTAAATTTCTCACTCATTTTAGATTAAATGTTATTGAAACTTTGAAGTGGTCTCTTTGCATTATGTAGAGCTTAACTTGATTTATTGGTAATTTTTTAAATGATTTATCTAATTATAAATAATTATTTATAATAAATAAAGTCATAAAATACATGCATTTTAGTAGCACACCACACTTTTTTAGTATTTTTAATAATTAAGCAAATCCAATTCGGTGGAATGTTAGTAGGTACATAAGGGTGTGTGGTTCAATCATCAAATCCCAAATCCAACGGTTAGAGTTGGGAAGATTGAAGTTTAATTTTTACTTTTACTCCTTAGAGGATCAGTAAAGAAAATTAAAAATAAATCTACTAATTCTCAAACATGACCAAACATTTCAAAAATGTCAATATTTTTAGTCCTCTGCATGATGAATAAGAGGAAAAAATTTTGGTTAAATTTGAGTAAGGGAAACATACGATATGGCCTCCAAGAGTGAAATCTCCCTTTTGTGGGGGAAAAAGGGCCACCCAAGCCTAATACCAAGACAAGGTAGGCTTGGTATTAGGCTTGGTGAGATAGGCTAGGAGCATCACCGACCCTAGTGGCAAGCCTTTGGAGTGTGCATGCTGCCCATGCGGAAGGCTGAGTCATCAAAACCATGCCACGTTGTTAGACCACGTGGTGCCATGTCATCAAGGAGATGTGACATCACTCCTTTCCATGTCACCTTACATTGCCACACGTGCCGCCACATGTGCCACCTCATCATTCCACATCATGAGCCATGTCATCACACCTTGCCACCTTGGCATACCTCGTCAACCTTGCCACATCACCAATCCCTCCACCTCAATTTTCCATTTCAATCTACCATCTCATGAATGCCAACTCATCATGCCACATCACCTTTCCATGTCATGGAAGAGACTATATTGCCACATCATGACCATGCATGGTGCCACATCAGCCACATGTATACACATGACAATATGCAAGGCATAGAATACCTCGATCGAGGTATATGACCTACATGAGGCATACAATACCTCGATCGAGGTATATGACCGAGGTGTTGAGAGTTCATGCTCAACATCATGTGATCATGTGTGCATAGCACCATCACGTGATCATATGTGCATAGCACTAACCTTATAGAGTGCTATAAAGGAAAGGGTTAGCTTCCCTAACCCTAACCCTAAAAGGGTTTGTATATATTCTATTTTTTCAACTAATTCTAGTGTACAGTTAGTCATTTGTGGTGTGCTCTCTAGCTGTGCCCTCTCTCCTCATCTCCACTCTTCTCCTCTCCCCTCTTCATATTTTGTCATGGTATCAGAGCTCCCTTGTCTTCCGTTGAGACATTGCGATTCTTGAGAGTGTGAGAGAGTGATTGAGAGGTTTCTATCTTTCATTCCGTTGATGAAAGATTTTCGTTCATGTGAGAGGAATTTCCGTCCATTCATTTTGTGAGAGTTTCATTGAGAGATTCATTCTCTCTATTCCGTTCATTCTTCCGTGAGAGTGAGTAGCTCTTCTTGTGAGAGATTTGTGAGTTTGTTCTTCTACTCTACCTTCTGAGAGAGAGAGAGAGATTTGATTCTTCTCCTATAGGGAGAGAAAGAGATAGCTTCCTTCCATGTTGAGAGTTTTTTTTTTGAGTGAAAGGTTTGTATTAAAAGAGAAGAAGGGAAAGCCGAGACTTCTCCAAGGAGCCCTTGAGCACGGGGACTGTCTAAGGTAGCAAACATGCAACACAACACTTCCAACAAAGACTTCGAGTGTTCCAGAGAACCTACAGCTCAGGCTTCTACGATCGAGTCGAGGCAAGCCTATCTCCTTGAAAGACTTCTTTGTGATGTCTCCATAGACTCAGCAATCAACGCGAGCCGCCAGCCCATCTAAAGCCTTCAAACAGTCATAACATCGAAGGTGAAGGAGATGGGGAGGATGACGAAGATGACCAGGATCCATCGAAACTTGACCAGGTAGTCGACGTAGGTTGTCTTGCGCTTGGGGCGGAGAGGCTAGCGAAGCTCGTCCGACATGGTTGCGACTCAACTTGTTTTTCGGAAAAACTTCGACGGGTTTCCCTCGCTCCGCACCTCAGACCTCAGTTTTGAGACTAGTTTCGACCTCAAACCGACGGAAGCTTCGACCGAAACCTCAGATCTAAACTAACAGCTGCAAGTCCAATTGAGCTCCTTTCAACACCATCTACTGCGAGCTCCTTCTCGGACTCCTACCTCCCAGCGGCCGTCGACCCAGCTCAACAACAAACTCAACGCAACGACCGCCGACAACAAGCTCTACACAAGCTACGCCTTCAACCTCCAGCCACGGACTTCAGACGGGCTCCCGGCTCCTGCCAGTCCACCGACGGCTCCATCGCCAGCGCCACAGCCCTACGAGCTCCTTGGCCTGCTCCAGCAAAAAGCGTGCCTCCCCCAGACATCGGCTCCACGAAACAACGTCGCAACGAATCTCATCGCAAGGCGCCATCTCCATCGCATAATCCCGTCATCGTCGTCGTCGACCATCGACCTCCAGAGTCTCCTTCTCTGAGAGAGAACCTGCCACGTGGCAGATAAGTCCACGTGGCACTCTTCAAACCACACCCACCTTGGGTTCAGATTAACCCTGGTGCAGTTAGGAAAGGATAGGGTTGATCCACGTGGCATCTTATCTTGCCACGTCAGCAGACTCCAGCATCTGCCACGTCACCATCTTATCATTTGCCACGTCATCAGCCAATCCTATCTGCCACGTCAGCACCGACTGCCACGTCACCTGCCATGTCATCAGTGACACGTCATCACTGCCACGTCATCACTGCCACGTCAGCTGCCACATCATCTGTGCCACCTCAGCAGTCCAGTCAGCACTGACCCCTGCAGGCACAGTCCCTTGCCAGGCACACTGTGCACACACTGCATGTGCACACCCCTGCCACCTCAGCACAGAGCTTCACTGGCACACCTCTTGCTAAGCACAGTGCCACATCATCACTGCATGTGACTCACAGTGACACATCATCATTGAGCACCATTTGCACTCCTTTTGCCCCTCCACCTAGATCAAGTCATATCTCTTGATCCAGGAAGAATTTGAGGGTGCTCCAAAAAGGAAAGTCGCTCGATTTTTCGTGCTCTACGCGCTCGTTACATCACGCGCACATTTCGGTGCAAGTTACACTCACATTTGAGCCTCGCCGACAACACCACTTCCTTCACGCACATTTGCCTCTACATCGACGCATCTGACCCAGCACTTAAAAAGAACAAAGGAAAAGGAATTATTTGCTGCTCTTTCATCGATCGACGGTTGGTTTAGATCTAGATCAGAGTAGACTAGATCGCCATAGAGGGGACGCTTTGAATTCCCCAAGTTGCCAATCTAAGCCATGCCCGAAATTCCCTACTAGTACCTACTCGGAGTCAGTCCATACGCTCACATCCGATTTCACATCATTACATTACCTGAAATCTTATGTTCATCAGTTCAGTGAGCAGACTTCAGAGTTCAGAGGCATTGCAGATTGATTCAGTGGGCAGATAGCACTTGATTTCACACACACATGCCACCATTGTAAAGCCTAGTTGGCTATCTCACGGCATCGTGCACATCATTTTTTCAGCCTTGTAAAGCCTCTTGGCTATTCTCGGCATCATTGCCACAAGCCTTGTAATACAGGTCAGATCTTATTTACTGCAGTTCTATCTTCACCGACGGTACAGAGATTTCACTTGGCATCTTCAGTGTATTTGCAGTTGATTCATACAGAGTTTTTCCAGGACATTTTTTGAGTACATTGTTTGCACCATGTCGACTAGCAACCTCAATCTGGAGGCATCTGCTAAGTTAGACAACTCCAATTACGGTACATGGAAATACCGAATGGAGACCATTCTTGTGCTTCAGGACAAATGGGAGTATGTTGATGGATCCATACCTAGACCATTGGCCGATCCAGCCACCAGTAGCTCTACTCCATCTGTTGTCACAGCACCAGCAACGGGATCTACATCTACACAAACAGTTTCCGCACCAGTAGCAGATCCTGCTATTGCCCGAGCTCAAGCAGAATCGGATAAGAAAGACAAGTATGCCTATCACCTGATCAAGCAGAATGTGCAAGATGTCATGCTAGCACAGCTCAACACAGTCAAGACATCAAAAGAAGCATGGGATATGTTCGCAGCTCTCTACGAGTCCAAGAACACATCCAGGATTCTCACCTTGAGAAACCAGATCAACCAGAGTTTCCGCAACAGCAATGAAACCGGTCATGCTTATGTACTCCGCATCACAGACTACAACAATCAACTTGCAGCAGCAGGAGAGACTATGAATCCCGCAGAAATGGTTCAAGTAATCCTGAATGGACTAGGAGAAGGATATGAGAATCTGGTCCAGAGTATTGCCATCCAACGGCAAATTCCAACACTGGAAGAACTTCAGTCAGTTCTACTTGGTGAAGAACTCAGGACTCAGGCCATTCAAGCACGTAAAGGTCATTCTAATGATCAGGCATTCACCGCTTCAGACAGAAGCAGAGGCAAAGGCAGAAACAGAGGTAGATCATATCAGAAAAGTGGTCAAAATCAAAGTCAGAATCAGCATCAGCATCAGCAGCATCCTCAGCAACATCAAAATCAGCAAAGAGGAAATCATTCCAACAGAGGAAGATTCCAAGGACGAGGGAATGCATCCACCAATGTGTCAAACATTCAATGCAACTATTGTCACAAGTTTGGACACTATGAAAGAGATTGCCGCAAGAAGCAGTATGACCAAAGCGGTCAATCCAGCAGTAATCGAGGGAATTCTCGAGGAAGAGGAAATCATCGTGGTGGACATTCTAGTCACAGTCATTTTGCAAATGAACATGGCAATATGTTTCTTGCAAGTGAGGAATTGCATCAGACTGATACAATGCACCTAGACACTGATTTCAATCCCAAAGAAGATTTCAGTTATCAAGTCGACCAAGTGGAACAGGATCCTTGGTACATCGACAGCGGTGCATCATCTCATATGACAAATCATCAGGAATGGTTCACAGAAATGAAGCCATTAGAAGGTCAAAAGAATGTCATCTACACAGCAGACAATACACCGAATCCGGTTCAAGGGACAGGTGTTATCCCTATGAATAATTTCACTGGTACAAAAGGATTAGTCAAAGATGTGCTCTATGTTCCGAAGCTCAGCAAGAACCTCTTGTCAGTAGGTCAAATGACGGAACACAACTACAAAGTCATCTTCGACGGTGATGAATGCACTATCAGAGACAAATCCAAAAGAGGTCAGCTAGTAGCAAAAGGTGTCAAGGAAGGACGCTTGTACAGGATGCTAGCTACAGTACCAGATAAGCATGCCATGTCAGCTCAAATGCAACAGATGCCACTATCTGCAAAATGGCATAAGAGATATGGTCATGTCAACTTCAAGTACTTGTTAGATCTCAGGAATCAAAATATGGCAATTGGGATTCCGAAGCTACAGTTTCTTGGAAAAGTTTGTGAAGCATGCTGCTTCGGCAAACAAAAGCGAACCAACTTTGTCAGAAGTACCTCTCGTGCACGAGGTATTCTTGATTTAATTCATACAGATGTATGGGGTTATGCCCAGACCCGCAGCATCAATGGTTCACTTTATTACTTGACCTTCATCGACGACTACAGCAGATATTGTTGGGTCTACTTTCTGAAAGAAAAATCTGAAGTGTTTGTCAGATTTCAAGAATTTAAAGCCATGGTAGAGAACCAAACAGGCAGAAAGATCAAGGTCATGAGATCAGACAGAGGAGGTGAATACATGTCTTCAGCCTTCATGAACTTTTGCAAAACTCACGGCATTCGAAGACAATTCACATGTGCAGATACTCCTCAGCAAAATGCAATAGCTGAAAGGAAGAATGGGACTTTAGCCGACAGTGCTAGAGCAATGCTTAGTGAAAAGCATCTTCCGAATCAGTATTGGGCAGAAGCAATAGCTACAGCTAACTACTTGCTTAATCGGCTTCCTACCAAACCGATACAAGGTATGACTCCTTATGAAGCATTCACTGGACACAAGCCACGCATTGGGCATCTCCGCATATTTGGTTGCATAGCATATGCCCACATACATGATGATCATCGCAGGAAATTGGATGCGAAGTCACGCAAATGCATCATGGTTGGCTACAGTGATGAGAGTAAAGCATACAAATTGTATGATCCCATCAACCGCAAAGTCATTATCTCCAGAGATGTAATCTTCGATGAGGAATCAGAATGGAAAACCTCACCTACACAGGAGATAGAAGCATCGACTTCACAGTCATCTACAGAACAGGTTGATGAAGAAGAGCAAGAATTGCCAGCAACACCCCAATCAGCGTCACAGCAGCTCAGACGGTCTACTAGGGAAAGCAGACCACCAGTCAGATTGACATATGCTCAGAAAGGCAAAGCAATTCAGGTGGAAACCACCAACTATGCTCTTATGACTACCATCATGGCTACAGAAGAGCCAGTGTACTTCGAAGACGCAGTAGATAAGCCAGAATGGCAAACTGCAATGAATGAGGAAATGGATGCTTTGTATAAAAATAACACTTGGGAATTATGCGACCTTCCACCAGGAAAGAAGGCCATAGCCAACAAATGGGTATACAAAGTGAAGTACAATCCAGATGGCAGTATTCAGAGATACAAAGCCAGATTAGTTGCAAAAGGATTTGCACAACAATATGGTCAAGATTATGATGAGACTTATGCTCCAGTAGCAAAGATGGATTCCATACGGTTCTTGATATCACTAGCAACACTCAGTAAATGGAATGTGTATCAGCTCGATGTCAAGAATGCATTTCTCAATGGTTATCTAGACGAGGAAGTCTACATGCAACAACCAGCCGGTTATGTTGAACCAGGACAGGAGAACAAGGTTTGCCATCTCAAGAAAAGTCTCTATGGCTTAAAGCAAGCACCCAGAAGTTGGTACAGCAGAATTGACAAATATTTTGCTGCTCTGGGATACATGAAGTCAAATGCAGATCATACTCTCTACTACAAAGTTCAAGGGGAGGATATTACTATTGCACTTTTGTACGTAGATGATCTGATTGTGACAGGAAGCAAGGATAGCTTCATCAGAAAACTAAAACAAGACTTATCTGTAGAGTTCGACATGAAAGATCTTGGACTTATGCACTATTGTCTTGGAATTGAGTTCTGGAGAGATTCAGATAGCACATTCATGAGTCAGCTCAAATATGTTGACAATCTCCTGAAGAAGTTTCATATGGCAGATTGCAAGATTGCAGCCACTCCCATGGAACAGAGTTTGAAACTTACTAAAGATTCAGAAAAGCCTACAGTCAATGACAGATACTACAGGCAACTCATTGGATCTCTTATATATCTGACAATCACACGGCCAGATATTTGTTATGCAGTAAGCTCACTAGCACAATTTATGGCAAATCCAAAACAGTCTCACTGGAATGCAGCCAAAAGAGTCTTGAGATACATCAGAGGTACAAGACAATTTGGGATAGAATACAGAGGAAGTCATCCACGGTTGCATGGATACTGTGATAGTGACTATGCTGGAGATCATGAGACCAGGAGATCGACACAGGGATATGCATTTTTCCTTAGTCAAGGTGCTATATCATGGTTGTCAAACAAACAGCCAACTGTTTCTTTGTCTTCGACTGAAGCAGAATATAGAGCACTCACTACAGGTGCATGTGAGGCTATATGGCTCAGAAGACTATTGTCAGAAACAGATTACTTTGATGAGTCAAAGCCAACAACAATATACTGTGATAATCAATCGGCTCAAGCATTGGCCAAAAATCCAGTATATCACTCCAGAACAAAACACATTGATGTCAGAGAGCACTTCATCAGAGAAAGAGTGTTACTTGGTGACATCACACTGCGGCATTGTGATAGCAAAGAAAATGTTGCAGATATCTTTACCAAACCACTCGGTAAAGAGCTATTCGAGAAACACCGACTAGCTCTTGGTTTGATGCAGAGGAAGGACATTCCCATTAAAGGGGTGTGATGGAATGTAATGCTCAGTCCTTCTTCGATTCCCCAGAATCATCATCTTGAGGGAAGGCCTACTTCATGATGTTGATCTTGAGGGAAGGTGTTGAGAGTTCATGCTCAACATCATGTGATCATGTGTGCATAGCACCATCACGTGATCATATGTGCATAGCACTAACCTTATAGAGTGCTATAAAGGAAAGGGTTAGCTTCCCTAACCCTAACCCTAAAAGGGTTTGTATATATTCTATTTTTTCAACTAATTCTAGTGTACAGTTAGTCATTTGTGGTGTGCTCTCTAGCTGTGCCCTCTCTCCTCATCTCCACTCTTCTCCTCTCCCCTCTTCATATTTTGTCACGAGGGGTATGTGCTATGGCCGAGGGGTACCTCTCGATCGAGGTTTATACATGCGTAATGCATTGAATACCTGGATCGAGGTATATGATCCGATCGAGGTAATGATCTGGTCATAGCATACCTCTATCGAGGTATTTGAAGGTACAAAACTTAGCCAATTAGTTTCAATCTTAGCACTAAAACTTAGCCAATTAGTTTCAATCTTAGCACCTCTCCACCAATAATAATGAAGAGCAGTCTAGTGTATTTCACTCTGATGGCTGTATACACATTCATACACATCATTGTATTAGATTCTATTTTATACATGATGTCCGATGTCTTCTCAATGGGATTTGTTGTGTTTGTAAAACAAAAAATTGTTTATTAGTAGTAATGTTGTAATTTGTTTTGTGCTTTAGGACATTTTAAAAACATGACTAAGAAAATTCGTGCACGTACTAACGAAATACGCGTGTGGACTTATCTGTTGGGGATGAAACTTCGCACGACTCTTAGGCCACCCTAGACATACATCCACGCAAGATTTGGTCTCCAACTGATTTGGTGTCGCCACGTGGAAGGTATAATGCATACATTTTTACAATCCCTACTAGCACGACTACGTGTGAAAAATGGCGCACGTACTAATGAAATATGCATGTGGACTTATCTGTTGGAGATTAAACTTTGCACGGCTCTTAGGCTACCATAGATGTACATCCATGCAAGATTTGGTGTCCAACTGATTTGGTATGCACCACGTGGAAGGACAAATGCATACATTTTTACAATCCCTACCAACACGACTACGTATGAAAAATGGCGCACGTACTAATGAAATACGTACGTGGACTTATCTGTTGGGGATGAAACTTGTCACGGCTCTTAGGCTACCCTAGAAATACATCCATGCAAGATTTGGTCTCCAATTGATTTGGTTTGCGCCACGTAGAAGGTATAATGCATACATTTTTACAATCCCTACTAGCATGACTACGTGTGAAAAATGGCACACGTACTAATGAAATATGCATGTGGACTTATCTGTTGGAGATTAAACTTTTCATGACTCTTAGGCTACCGTAGACGTACATCCAAGCAAGATTTGGTGTCCAACGGATTTGGTATGCACCACATGGAAGGACAAATGCGTATATTTTTACAATCCCTAGTAGCACGACTACGTATGAAAAATGGCGTACGTACTAATGAAATATGCACGTGGACTTATCTGTTGGGGATGAAACTTCACACAACTCTTAGGCTACCCTAGACGTACATCCACACAAGATTTGGTCTCCAACTGATTTGGTTTGCGCCACATAGAAGGTATAATGAATACATTTTTACAATCCCTACTAGCACGACTACATGTGAAAAATGGCCCACGTACTAACGAAATATGCATGTGGACTTATCTGTTGGAGATTCAACTTTGCACAGCTCTTAGGCTACCATAGACGTACATCCATGCAAGATTTGGTGTCCAACTGATTTGGTATGCGCCATGTGGAAGGACAAATGCATACATTTTTACAATCCCTACTAGCATGACTACGTATGAAAAATGGTGCACGTACTAATGAAATACGCATGTGGACTTATCTGTTGGGGATGAAACTTCACAAGGCTCTTAGGCTACTTTAGACGTACATCCATGCAAGATTTGGTCTCCAACTGATTTGGTTTGCGTCACGTAGAAGGTATAATGCGTACATTTTTACAATCCCTACTAGCACGACCAAACCCTAAACCCTAAACCCTGAACCCTAAATCCTACACCTTGTTGGGGATGAAACTTCACACGGCTCTTAGGATACCCTAGACGTACATGCATGCAAGATTTGGTCTCCAACTGATTTGGTTTGCGCCATGTAGAAGGTATAACGCGTACATTTTTACAATCCATGCAAGATTTGGTCTCCAACTGATTTGGTTTGCGTCACGTAGAAGGTATAATGCATACATTTTTACAATCCCTACTAGCACGACCAAACCCTAAACCCTAAACCCTGAACCCTAAATCCTACACCCTGTTGGGGATGAAACTTCACATGGCTCTTAGGATACCCTAGACGTACATGCATGCAAGATTTGGTCTCCAACTGATTTGGTTTGCGCCATGTAGAAGGTATAACGCGTACAATCCCTACTAGCACGACCAAACCCTAAACCCTATTTGGGATGAAACTTCACATGGCTCTTAGGCTACCCTATACGTACATTCACGCAAGATTTGGTCTCCAACTGATTTGGTTTGCACCACGTAGAAGGTATAATGCATACATTTTTACAATCCCTACTAGCACGACTAAACCCTAAACCCCAAACCCTGAACCCTAAATCCTAAACCCTGTTGGGGATGAAACTTCACACGGCTCTTAGGCTACCCTAGATGTACATCCACGCATAATTTGGTCTCCAACTGATTTGTTTTGCGCATGTAGAAGGTATTGTTGAGATATCGAGCTCCACTCGCGATATGCCAGGGTGACTGTTGTGCATTTATGTCACCGACTTGTTAGCTGGAGATGCGGTTGGTACACCGCCCATGAATAATAGCTGGAATAGCTGGATGATAGCTATCCTTATCTACACTATTTCGTGGCTCAGTTAGTATGCCACCTTATTTAGTTGAGTTTGGTTTGAGACCCACATATAGGGTTCTTGTTAGAGTTAGCTCAAATGTCCACCTCTCATGTAACCCACCAATATTCTGTGTACCCAATGTTGTAAGGCCCCCATATGAGGAGAAGCCATGATGGGTATCAGATATTGGGAGGGATCCCCAGTTTAGACACTGGAAGGGGTCTTAGAGTAGACCAGATGGTTATGAGACGGCTTAGGAGCCAAGAGTAGATACCCGATAGCAGGGGGTCCAGGGGGCGCAGGCCCCCGGTGGGGGTCTGGGGGAAAAGCCCCCAGCGGAAGATAACAACAAAACGCAAGTACACGATGGAAAGCTGGAGAGAATACAAAAATTCTGATATACCAAACTGTTGATACAACTGATGGTTGGCTGTCCACCCGTGCGCTCTACAGACAGAGCTTCGATGGTGATCTAGACAGATGCTGGACGGAGGACTATGAGCGTGAAGAACTGGTGATCTGATGATAGGGGGTGGCCACTTATATAGTGTAAGTGGTTGACGGTCGGCCCTGTAATAGGCAGTCGGCCTAATAGACAGTCGGCCTGGAAGACCACCGACCCTTCAGAAAACATGCCGGCGGGCAGATGAAGGATCACGCATAGGTCATACCGTCGGGCCTGGGGCTACCGGCAGACCCCGGACCCTGCCGCTGGGGGCTTTGCCCCCAGACCCCCACCGGGGGCCTGCGCCCCCCGGACCCCCTGCTATCGGGTATCTACTCTTGGCTCCTAAGCCATCTCATAACCATCTGGTCTACTCTAAGACCCCTTCCAATGTCTAAACTGGGGATCCCTCCCAATATCTGATACCCATCATGGCTTCTCATCATATGGGGGCCTTACAACATTGGGTACACAGAATATTGGTGGGTTACATGAGAGGTGGACATTTGAGCTAACTCTAACACCCCCCCTCAATGTTCACCCGAAGATGAACTATGTGATCGGACCAATGCCGAGTCGATGTAGATGCCGCAACAATAAATCATTCCCAAGAGCCTTCGTGAAGATGTCTGCGCAATTGTCCTCTGTGGGACAATACTCCAGCTCTATGACTCCATCCTCGATGAGCTCTCGTACGTAGTGATACCGGATCTCTATGTGCTTTGTATGAGCATGGAACACAGGATTCTTTGCAATGGCCATGCAACTCTGATTGTCGCATTTTAGAACCGTCGCATCTTCGATTGGAACTCCTATGTCTTGCAGGATCCTCCTTAGCCAAACTGCTTCACAAGCAGCAATGCATGCTGCCTTGTACTCAGCTTCCGTCGAAGATAGTGCCACTGTTGGTTGCTTCTTGCTAATCCAAGAGAACACTCCTGAACCAAGTGAGAAACAATATCCAGAAACTGACTTTCTAGAATCACAATCTCTCGCCCAATCTGAGTCACAGTAACCCGCCAAGGTCTTCCCTACTCTGTAGGTAATGCCATACTCCAGTGTACCTTTCACGTACTTTAGCACACGCATCCCTGCTTTCCAATGGTTCTCTCGAGGTTGATTTGAGAACCTACTAAGTACACCAACTGCAAAGCTGATATCAGGTCTAGTGTTGCACAGAAAAATGAGACTCCCCACAAGTTTCCTATACTTCTTGATGTCGACAAGTGGTGATGCATCATCCACTGAGAGCTTACCATTCACCTCCATGGGAGAGACCACGTCCTTACACTCGGTCATACCGAATGCCTTCAAGATCTCGCGAGCATATCTCTGCTGAGAGATGAAAATCCTGCCAGGTTTTTTGCCAAACCTCAATGCCGAGGCAAAAGTGCATGAGCCCCAAATCTGTCATCTCAAACTCGGAACTCAACGACTCCCTCAACTGTTGCAGCATCTTCTCATGATCTCCTGTGATGATCAAGTCATCCACGTAAAGGACTATTACCACATACTTGCCATCCTGCTTACAAACATACAGGTTAGCATGAGAAGCACTTTTTGAGAAACCAATAGATATGAGAAAGCTATCAATCCGTTGGTACCATGCCCTTGGGGCCTGTTTCAGCCCGTACAATGCCTTCTTTAGTCTGCAAACCTTGTTCTCTGAATTGGGCACCTCAAATCCTGGTGGCTAGAACACATATACCTCCTCCTTGAGATGTCCATTCAAGAACGCAGATTTCACGTCCATTTGAAACACCGGCCACTGCTTATGAGCAGCCAAGGCAAGTACCACCCGAATAGTTGTCATCCTTGCTGTAGGAGCAAAGGAATCCTCAAAATCAAAGCCTTCAACTTGAGAGCATCCTTGTGCAACAAGCCTAGCCTTGTACTTTTCCAAAGATCCATCAGATTTGTACTTGGCCTTCCATACCCATTTGGTACCAATGATCTTCCTTTTTACTGGACGATCAACCAAGTCCCAAGTCTGATTCTTCATGATGCTGTCATACTCCTCTTGCATGGCAGCTTTAATTTGGATCATCCATTGCCTCATCCAAATTCGTAGGCTCTTGAACTTTCATAATCTCAGCCATCAAGGCCATATTGACTATGTGTTCAGAAGCCCTTTTCTGCTCCTCTATCCTCTTTGATCGTCGAAGTCCATTTGCAGATGACTCCGCCAAGTCTGGAACCGGATTCTTCTCATCAAAGAGCTGCCTTGCCCACTTTGGAAGTGGCTTACCTTGTGGAGCCAAGGCATGTTGTGGTGTTGGTGGAGTTTGTTCCTCGAAGTACTCCTCCTCATTCTGCAACTCTGCTTTAGATACGGGCACAAGGTGAGTTACTTTTACGGCTGATGATAAAGTGGAAGGGCATACCTCCTCCTCCATTGTATGTGGCTGTTCCCAAAACACCACATCACGACTGACCACGATCTTCTTTGCCTCTGGATCATATAGCCGGTACGCCTTTGACTCCGGGCTATAGCCCATGAAGATACACTTTCTGCTCTTTGGATCTAATTTCTTTCTGGTGCTATCTGGAACATGAACAAAGCACTCACATCCAAATGTTCTGAAATGAGAAGCGGAAGGCTTTTTACCTGAGTAAGCCTCCAAAGGTGTTTTGCCCGTCAAGGCCTTTGTGAAGCTTCGATTGAGGAACTCTCCTCCTCGATCCGTGCGAAGCTTCTTTACCTTCAGCCCGCTTTCATTTTCCACCATCTTTTGCCACTGTTTGAATTTTCCAAGAGCTTCAGCCTTATCTCGTAGAAAATACACCCACATGTATCTACTGTAGTCGTCGACGATAAGCATATAGTAGTTACATCCCCCCAAAGCTTGAGTCGGAGCTTTACCACTAAGATCAGCATGAACCAATTGTAGAGGAGCCTTTGCCCGATAGCCGCTCTCATGTGGAAAAGCCTTCCTTTGTTGCTTGCCCATCATACAAGCTTCACAAGGTTCCTGCACCTTTGAGAGTGCAGGCAAGTGTGCAACCATCCCTGTTTTCTGCATTTCCAAAAGAATAGGATAACTAAGATGACCAAATCTTTCATGCCATACCTTACTGATGCCCACTCCTGAAGAGACTGTTAGTGCCGTCAGCTCGTAGAGATTGTTCTTCCTTACTGCCTTGCCGACCACCTTGCCCGCTGCATTAAGGATTTCTGCTCCGGTCCTCTTGAAATGCACCTCCAAGTTGCGATCAGTTATCACAGCAACCGAAACCAAGTTCTTCTTTAGCTGAGGAACTAGTAATACATCAGAAATCTCTTTAGTTTCACCCTCTTGAATGGAAAGAGAGATAGTACCTGTACCTTCCACAGGGCATTTTGCATTATTACCGACCGTCACGTTCATGGGCTCTTGTAGAGGCTTGAAAGAGCTATACCAGTCCTTCTTTCTGGTCATGTGACGGGACGCTCCACTATCAAGGAGCCATGAATCATTCGTTGTTGAACCTTCTGTTGAGGAGCATATTTCTTCAATTGCAACCCATAGCTCCAACTCAGTTTCAACTGTGTTGGCAGATTCCTTGCCTTTCGAAGAAGACTGTGTAGTGCCATTCTTTTCGTCCTGCTGCTTCTTTCTGCAATCCTTGATCATGTGACTGCTTTTGTTGCAGTAGTGGCACTTACCTGAAAACTTCTTCTTCTTACCATTCTTCTTCTCTCCACCCTTCCCTTTGGATGTGGTTGAGAATGCTGCATCACTTCCGCCATCGCGGGTCTTCATTCGCATCTCCTCCTCTAGAAGCATCGCGCTGAACTCTTCAAAAGTGAGGGGTGGATTTCTTACCTGCGTGTTGAGTGTCGTGACCAACGCATCGTACTTTTGTGGAAGGATCCGAATGCACCTTCTGGCCAACTCTTTGCTGGTCTTTGTAATCCCAACCGCCGCCATCTGATCACGTAGATTCTTGATCCGTGTGATGAATGTCTCCGCTGATTCTCCATCAGAGCACCTCTCTGCAGCAAGCATATTCTCCAAATTTTGAATTCTGGTCTGATTCCGCGTTTCATACTGACCTTTCAGTATGTTCCAAGCCTCACTTGCCTTGTCTGTGTGCTGAATCAGAGTCAAAACAGAATCACTTGAACTGGTAACAAGAGCGCAGAGTGCATCTGCGTTCCTTCGTTTCCATGCCCGAAGAAGATCTGCATTCGGTGGCGTTATGACATTGGGGTTGTTTGGATTCGGTGATCCAACCGGTTCTGGATCCAATCCCAGAACAGTATCCAGAAGCTCATATGAATCCAAGATCACGCTGATCTTGAATTTCCACAAAGTATAATTCGTCCCATCGAGCTTGCCTTCATTGAAGGCAGGTGGACAAATTCGCAACGGGGTTGGTGCAGCCATCACTCCTAGTAGCCTTTGCTAACAAAGCTCGTTGAACTTGCAATAAAGTCGTTACTCAGATAGCCTGAGCTCTGATACCATGTTAGAATCCAAGAGCATGTGCCTAGCGTGCCCCCCGCCAAGACCGCTAGCACCTCACGGAAGTGCACAACCTTCATGGCCACTACGGAGGCTCTGGCATGTGTGTATGGTAGGTCCCCACCCCTGCCATAAGGCACCCTTGCCTAGCCAGCCCTCCAACCTCCACAAAAGGCAAGCTTGGGGGAATTGAAGATAGGAGGGGCAACTTGGACTATTTATGTCCCTTCATCTTCCACACACCTTTGTATGTGGGATAATTCAACCCTTTCTCCTTCTTCTTATCCCCTTTGTCCATGAGAGATTTGCACCTCCAACAGTTCTTCTATTTCTTTGTACTAGAGTTCTTTTGGCTTTCACAACTAAGAAGAGGAAAACTATTTTCAGCCTCCACCTTTGTGTGTACTCCCCCATTGTGCATGTGAGAAAGCCGCAAGTGAGACTCCTTCCCTCTCTCCCACTATCTTCACATGTTATCAGAGAGCCTTGTTCGTGGTAAGGAGCGCAAGAATGCAAACCAAGTTCGCAATGTCCTGGTAAGAGGACTAGTGTTGCTTTCCTTTTTCGAGTTTGGGAGCAAATCTTTGCAAGTAGCACAGCCGGAAGTGCAAGAGTGCACTGTCTCAGATTGAGACGCCCTTCGCGGTGTGGCAAGAGGCATTATATGCTGATTCGAGGTCATTTCGAGGCCCGCCGTTTTGGAGTCGGAAGTTCTCCGCAGGCACTCTGAAAAAGACCCTATTTTTGCTGTGCGACCACTGTTCTGCAGGTCGGTGAAAAGTTGCCGCAGAAATTGCATCGTATGCCTGTGCGCAGGGACATTGGGAGTTGCAGATTCATGCTTGTTGCCTGTTGATGCAAAATCGTCACTAGAAAGTGACTGTGTGGTGAAATACCACTTTCGTCAGTTTTGCAGATCTGCCCGTGTGAGGCAAAAGCTGTGTTTTTTGCAGTGACAGAATATTTTGCAGTGTTCTGTAATGACATCTGATTCTCTTTCACAGATTGTCACTGAAAAGCATGACAAGAACAACTTCCAGGCATGGAAGTTTAGAATGATGAATTTCTTGATGGGAAAAGGCTATTGGGATTTCATTACAGGAAATGAAGAAGAACCTGTTCTTCCTAATGTTCCCAGTCAACAAGAAATGCAGGCATTCAAAGGATGGCATGAGAGAGCTAGGAAATTTATGTACTCGCTGTCTATCAGTATTTCGGACTCCATGATTGTGCATATTCAGGATGCAAGTACGCCAAAGGAGGCATGGGATACTTTGGCAAAAATGTACAGCACAAATACGCAAGCCAGGAAAATGCAGGCTCAAGCAGGAGCTGCACAACGTGCAGAGAGAAAACATGAGCATCAATGACTACCACATGAAGGTGAAGAAAATTGCAGATGCACTTGCTTCCATTGGGTCGCCAGTGGATGATGACGATTTGGTTTCTGTGACCTTGAATGGTCTAGGAAAGGATTATGCACAATTCCGGACATCCATTGCCGTCCGTGAAAAATTTCCCGATTTGGAGGAGTTGATTGCTCTTCTAATTTCTGAAGAGCAGAGAAATGGGGGTGCATCTTCTTCAGTAGGAACTTCAAAAGAAACTGTCTTCTACTCAAATGCTGGCAGAGGTAGAGGCAGAGGTAGAGGAGGCTGATCCGTAGGCCGTGGTAGAAATCAAAATATGCAGCAAACGCAAGAAAACCAGTCCTATGCAGGAGGACGTGGTAACTCTAGAGGCAGGGGGAGCCAAAGAGGCCGTGGTGGATGGCAGAGAGGCCAAAATGCAAACAGCAATGTTGAATGCTACTATTGTGGCAAAATGGGTCATATGGCTAAGGACTGCTATAAAAAGCAGAATGACATTATGACTGGAAAATTGCAGCAAGGCAATTATGCATCTTCTAGTAGGCAGGGTGATGACAGAAATGAGCATCTATTTATGGTGCAGCATATGACCAATTCTGTGACAAGTGCAGAAGAACGAAATGATGTGTGGTATGTTGACTCAGGTCTATCAAACCACATGACAGGTCATGCAGAATGGATGCAAGATGCAAGGAAAATGGAAAAACCATGATTTGTGGAGACTGGTGATGATACTGCACATCCTATTGTGTAGATTGGCAAAATTCCTTTGTCTATGCAGGATGGGAAAAAGAAATACTTGTCTGATGTATTTCATGTCCCGAACATCACCAAGAACCTGGTCTCTGTGCCTCCTCCCTGTAGTGCTCTGTCAAGACCACACAGGCGAATGCATCAATGGCCTGATGATGACCAGGATACAGATCATCCATGCCTAGTCCTCTGTATGTGGCCACATCAATGTCAACAAAGCATACAGGGCACACTGATCGTGCCACCAAGTGGCAGGTCATGCAATGGAGATGTGCGATGTGGTCGCACCCTAGTCCAAACCACCCTACGGTGTCAAACTCCTCGTGGCAAAGGATGCAAGTGGTAGTAGGAAGCCTGGCTATGACTACTGCATCTATGTGTGTCCTAGTCGGCACATCTACAGGAGGAGCGGGGTATAGGGCCATGCTGGGGTCGATCCTATGGCACGATGGATCACGACTAATATGCCTCAACTGTAAAATATAGTGCTCCGCACAATGGTATGCTATGCGTGTCCGAATCCTCTACTCTAAATCTACCTCCAACAGTCGTACACGAGACTCCATATCCTGACGCAATAGATGTGCCTACAATGCAAACATGTCACGTACATGGTGAGAATTAACCAAAAAACTTCAGTTCAAAACACGCTATAAAAAAATAAACTAACATAATCAAAATAACTAACCTCGTCCCTAGACTCGGCCAACAATGCCTCCAACTCTGCAATCCGTGCGTCTCGAGTCTCCAACTTGTGCTGAGGCGGTGTAGATGTGGGAGGTGGTGTAGATGTGGGAGGCTCCATTGATGATCAAGGTGGGGGAGGTGGAATCGAAAGTGATCTCAATAGGGCAGAGACCATGTGCTGCAAGGATGATGCCACTGAATGAACATCCCCCCTAATCCATCCTCCAACATCTCACAATGCCGATGCAGGGATGGTGTGCAACTCTGGTGCCTCGCATCGACGCCGAACACTTGCAATCTGATGCTCCTGATGCCCCATCCTACCATGTCCCGCTCCTGATCCTGGATGGGTACTAAGGTAGTCTACTCGATGACCAAGCACAAACTCAGCGTATAGCTGCATGGCAAATGACCTGGCTATCTGACGGTTGTGAGGAAATCGACCACTATTCGCAGCGAGATAGCTCGGATAAATGTGTGCTGCTATGATGGGGTGCCTACAACATAAAATATGCAAGGGGAGCCCTGATCGTGGTCGCATCGCCTCAGTGTGACCATCCCAAAACATATCCTCTAAGGCCTGCCTATGATGTGACTCACGCTCAAACAACTGTCGAATGGCTCTCCAATCCAAGCCATCACCAGTGATCTCTACCTCAGCTTGTGCCTGAAAGCTATCCACAACGTCCTCAACTGTGTCCAATCGACCCAGAGCCTCAATAACTAAATCTAGACTCGCAACCAAGTGAGGGGATGCCCTAGCATCCTGCAGTGCCCTCATCTCAGCTCTTAGAATCTCTATCTGCATACGAATAGTGGTGCCAGAACCTGTGCGCTGTGGCTAGCGCATGCACAAAAAAAACACATGGAAATTAATATTCTATTTGGGTAATGAAAATAATATTCTATTCAATATGACTTATAATCTATTTACGTAATGAAAACTATTTGTACGTACTCCTTGATGAGGTAGGATGTCGTTGGAATCATCCTATGCACCTACCGGTAGATGGGCCAAATGTGTGGCTCAATATTATGTTTATCAAACTCAATATTATTAAAAATTCTTAATTTTGATTAAAATTTTTTCAAACTCTAGTTGTTGCATTTTTAAACTTAGATGTCTTAAATATTTTTTCCTTATATGTTTCCCTTTTTTTACTTTTTATCCAATATGAAACTTTTCCACATGTGGTGTAAGGACCACATTGTCCACTTATGGCCCCTATACTAAGGACAGATAGTGGAGAGGTTTGGTTAATAAGACCTTCTTTGAATGCTTTACTACCTTGGGTTTGCAATAGATATGGAGGAGATAGAAGGATACCTAATACATTACTTTAAACGATACACAAGCAAGGTGCATCTAGTATTTCTCGGACAACACATTAAAAAAGAGAGCAGGTTGACACTACAGACCTTTTAAAGCGAGAACTTTAAGAAAATAATTAGGCCTTTTCAATATTATCTATTTTGGTTGGGCAATCCACCTCAACTAGTGGCCATGCCTATAGATCATCACTTGGTCCCCATGCCTGGGGAGAGAGGAGACCTTTGGACAATCATTTACGTATGTGTTTTCGATGCAAATTATTATATAAATAAATATATAAATACATTAATTTAAAAAAAAAGTTGAAAGGGAGGTCTTCTAGCATATGTGCTTTATATAATACTTACTCTTAAAACAATGAAGAATTAGTGAATATATTGCTATTCTATACATTATTAACTTAAAAACTAATATAAATATAAATTAATTATTATATAAATTTAAATAAATATATAAATAATTAATATTATACATTAATAACATTTAAAATTATGTAGATTATATACTAATAATCTTTCAATTTTAAAAAGTAGTCAATAAAAGAATTAAATTAATTTAAAAAATAAGAAAATATTGAAATTTACACACTTACTTTTAGCATGTATGCTTTTATTCCATGTGTATAATACTTGTTAGTTAGTCGAAGAATGAAAAATTAGATAATGTATTTGTAAGGTAGGTATTTAAAACCATAGAATCTAGAAGACTACAGTATCATTGCATCCATATCATTTTTTTACTTTAGTAACCATCAGATATCCATGATTCCATATGTATAATACTTGTTAGTTAGTCGAAGAATGCAAAATTAGATAATGTATTTGTAAGGTAGGTATTTAAAACCATAGAATCTAGAAGACTACAGTATCATTGCATCCATATCATTTTTTTACTTTAGCAACCACCAGATATCCATGGTATCCATGATATGGAATACATATTTCTTAGAATGTCCATGATATGGAATACATATTTCTTTGAATATTTCTTATCACATACTTTTTCATTTCTTTTCATACACCATGCAGCATGAATGTAAGAAAATATGAATCGGTGTGCTTTTAGCCTATGTACTTGTTCCTAATCAGTAGGATACTTTGACTAGGTAGGCTTGTAAGTACTTAAAGTAAAGCCTTTGCAAAGGATCGTACCTTCTGATACACCATGAATGTAAAAAAATATGAATTGGTGTGCTTTTAGCCTATGTGCTTGTCCCTAATCAGTAGGATACTTTGACTAGGTAGACTTATACTTACTTAAAGTAAAGCCTTTACAATGTATCGTACCTATAAACAAAACACTTTGGAAAGCATATAACATATAGTCTATATATATCTAAACTAAATACTTTAGAATGCATATTTTATATAGTCTATATATCTTAAATCTTACACCCTAAATCTTAAATCCTAAAGTTCCCTAAACATGTACACAGTACAAAGCATGCGGAGAGAGATGGATATCGCCAAGCCAATTAGTGAGATACCTCGGATTAGCAAGAGAGGAGAAGTAGATATAAAGAGTCACGAAAACTGACGTGCAGTTGTTGCACCATCATTTTTTGGGAGGATTCAAACACCCATTGGAGTGCGCTCCAAATGATTTGGTTTTGTGAAGGTGAAGAAGATTGCAGATGCACTGCCAGTGGAAGGTGATGATTTAGTTTTTGTGACCTTGAATGGTCTAGGAAAGGATTATGCACAATTCTGGACATCCATTGCCATCCGTGAGAATTTTCCTGATTTTGAGGAGTTGATTACTCTTCTAATTTTTAAAGAGCAGAGAAATGGTGGTGCATCTTCTTCAGGAGGAACTTCAAAAGAAGCTGTCTTCTACTCAAATGCTGGAAGAGGTAGAGGTAGAGGTAGAGGTAGAGCATGCCAAGTTGGAGACCATGGTAGAAATCAGAATATGCAGCAAATTCAAGAAAACCAGTCCTATGGAGGAGGATGTGGTAACTTTAGAGGCAAGGGGAGCCAAAGAGGTCGTGGTGGATGGCAGAGAGGCCAAAATGCAAACAACAATGTTGAATGCTACTAATGTGGTAAAATGGGTCATATGGTTAAAGACTGCTATAAAAAACATAATGACATCATGACTGGAAAATTGTAGCAAGGCAATTATGCATCCTCTAGTAGACAGGGTGATGATAGAAATGAGCATCTGTTTATGGTGCAACACATGACCAATTCTGTGACAAGTGCAGAAGAAAGCAATGATGTGTGGTATGTTGAGTCAAGTGCATCAAACCACATTACAGGTCATGCAGGAAGGATGCAGGATGCAAGGAAAATGGAAAGACTAGGATTTGTGGAGACTGGTGATGATACTGCACATCCTATTGTGAAGATTGGTAAAATTCCTTTGTCTATGCAGGATGGGAAAAAGAAATACCTATATGATGTATTTCATGTCCGAATAGTTGAGGATATGAAAAATAAAGGTCGCTTGACAGCAAAAGGGAAGAAGAAGGGCAGGGTGTTTACGTTGGATGTGGACATGCCTTAATTGAGTGCAGCAATGTTTGCACATGGGACCGGTGTAGTTGCCGATATTGATATCTAGCATAAACACACTGGTCATGTTAATGTACAGTGACTTAAATTAATGCAGGCCCAAAATATTGTTGTAGGATTACCTAAGTTCAAGGTTGCAGAAATGCATAAGGTATGTGAAGCCTATCAATTTGGGAAACAAGCAAGGAAACCATTTCCTAGACATGTTCAAGAGAGTAAAAGGCCATTGGAATTAATCCACTCTGATGTGTGGACTACTAAAGCTACATCTTGTAAGAAAATAGTACGCAGCGGAAGATAACAACAAAACGCAAGTACACGATGGAAAGCTGGAGAGAATACAAAAATTCTGATATACCAAACTGCTGATACAACTGATGGTTGGCTGTCCACCCGTGCGCTCTACAGACAGAGCTTCGATGGTGATCTAGACAGATGCTGGACGGAGGACTATGAGCGTGAAGAACTGGTGATCTGATGATAGGGGGTGGCCACTTATATAGTGTAAGTGGTTGACGGTCGGCCCTGTAATAGGCAGTCGGCCTAATAGACAGTCGGCCTAGAAGACCACCGACCCTTCAGAAAACATGCCGTCGGGCAGATGAAGGATCGCGCATAGGTCATACCGTCGGGCCTGGGGCTACCGGCAGACCCCGGACCCTGCCGCTGGGGGCTTTGCCCCCAGACCCCCACCGGGGGCCTGCGCCCCCCGGACCCCCTGCTATCGGGTATCTACTCTTGGCTCCTAAGCCGTCTCATAACCATCTGGTCTACTCTAAGACCCCTTCCAATGTCTAAACTGGGGATCCCTCCCAATATCTGATACCCATCATGGCTTCTCCTCATATGGGGGCCTTACAACATTGGGTACACAGAATATTGGTGGGTTACATGAGAGGTGGACATTTGAGCTAACTCTAACACATCTATTGGAGGCTGTCATTATTTTGTCACTTTTATTGATGACTACAGCAGAAACGTTTGGGTGTAACCCACATGTGGAAGCCATCAACTAGCATTACAGGTATTCCAGGACTATCAACAGGAAGGTGGGAGGTTCAATTAGGAACATCCTTGACAAGTGCGGAGATTGCCAGGTTGACAAAGCTCAGGGTTTGTCATATTAGGAGTATCAACTCCAATGGTGGGTGCAAGTTGTGCTTCAAGCCCATGATGAAACAATAGTATTGCATGAAGATCGACCTTGGCGTCGAAATGGCAAAGCAATCAGATGGCGAAACAAAATCACCAAAGAAATGGAATATAGAATTCAAAGGTCATTGGTCATGAAATGCATTGTTAAGGATGCAACAGTCATGAAGGCCATGGAGCATGTTGAGTTCCTTGTTTTTACATAAGCATCAATGCAAAAAGGTATTGAATATAATGTTGACATTTTTCCATTTCCTTCTTGAAATTGTGAAAACTTCATTGGACGATCATGTAAATTGGATGCCTATATTCCATGCAAACATACTTATTACATCTTCCTTTCATATCTTGGATTGGATAGCAACAATAATATGTTTGTACACCAAGCCACCTTGAGTAAAAGAAAAGATCTTCCTGGCATTGTCCTACAAAGACTGTATTAGATAATTTGGGAAAAACCCAATTCCCAGAATGGCAGTTTTGGAAGAAATCGTATCTCCCCTCAATGAAAAAATAGGAGAAATATGTGAAAATAGACTAGATAGCCATTCATGAAGTGTGAAATATCAACAAAATTCTCAAATAATAAATAGAATATTAGTGTATAAACTACGTTATCATCAACAAAATAATAAACTTTGAAACCCATTTGAGTTAAATTCATCTCGTGAGACATAGTGATGTTCAAAAACACCTTCATAATAGCGAGTCTCTGGAATTTCCATTGATATTGAGACTCGCATTTGTTGTGAGCATTCTCATTTGAAAATCTCCAAAACACCGTTTAAAAAATGTAGAGTGTAATTAATAACCATGAGTATTGCAATGAAAATGCACAGGCTCTTTAACTTAGTAAGATATGTAGTTGATGGAAAATCAAGATATGTAGTTGAGGAGAATGTATGCAAGATATGTAGTTGATGGAAAATCAATGGGCAATGACAAGCATTTGATGTAATTTAGGTGGCAATGACAATCATTTATTGTGCACTTTCAATGTTTAGACTGACTAGCATTATTGTAAAACGATAACTTTACATGTCATGTTGATTACTCATTGCAAAGTAAAAAAGTACACTTTAGGATGAAAACATAACTTGTTGATACACCATTGAAATCCCTGAAATAAATCATGGTTCCAAAGAAACTCTCAATTTCTAGCCCCAAAGAGAATGGCATCGGAAAGAATGGCATGAGAGACACTCCTTCAAAATACATTATGAATGTAGTTATGAACATGTTTGCATATTATTCACACACAACAATTATGCACCAATTTACATAGTTGGCAAGAAAGTAGTAATTCCCATAAGTAATGATTGTATAAAGAATTACAATGTTGTTATTCAAAACTCATAGTTTGCAAATAGCTCCTCTCCTGCATGTATATCATCTATGGATTCAATACAAATGTGACCATATTCTGCAATATCTATGTTCATCATGGGGTCATACCAAGGTGGAACATCAGGGGAAAATACATAACAAACATTTGGCTTTACATTGGTATTTCTATTGCTGTTAATAAATCCTACCACATTGCCATATTGAACATCACCAACAATATGCACCATATCCTTCATAGGGACAGTAGGGTCCTCTTGGATAGAGTACTTCTTTAGCCTTGGATGAACTCTACATAATTCCTTCTAGTCTCTGTAGGAGTACTTGTCACCTCCATAATGGAGAATAGTAGTCCCTCTCTTGATGGAGCCATGCACAAACAAGCCCAAGCCAGCACCTGTAATGGTTGACTCATGCACCTCGAAAGCCACATTTTTTATCCAGAACACTTCGTTGATAGGGACAGGTAACTTTGGTGGTCCAAATGGATCTCGTTCTGGTATGTACCTACTCAAGCTTGATTTGAACATATATCTATCTACATCACAAAAGAAAAATTCAATTAGCTACAACAACAGTTACATATATTGAGATAAAATCAAAAAACACTTTGACATATGTACCTTCATGAAAAATACGCATTCTGTAGTCGGTTTATGTAGCCCTTAGCAATGTATTTCTTGATATAGCGACCTTTGTACCCTAGGTCTATAGCCAATTGAGAAACTTGCATAGCATTCATGCTAGAGAGTTGCGGAGCATTCCTTAAAAGTCTTATTTGGGATGCATTGAGTTTAGGCACCTGGCCATCACCACCATGGGTTGCCCTACCCCCTATATCCCTCTCTCTTAGTTGATCTGCAAGAGGAAGATTTCTTGTTTTATATTCCATTCTTGACCATGCATGATTTTCCTCCCTCCATTCATCAATTACTTTCTGGACAAGGTCGAAATCCTTATGCCCCTCCATCACAAGTAATTTTCCATACTGATTTGTCTCAATCATGCTGTGCACATCATTAGTCTCATCGAGTTGTAGTAAGTACGGCATCAACTCTCTCAGTAGAATATTATCATCCTTGTCTTGTACATCAAACGTTGAAGGAAATATGCAATTTGATGGAGGGCTAATGCAAGCCTTGTATGGGGAGTCATCAACAAGGATTGTCCTTCTAGCATCACATCCAAATGCCTTTTAGATTTTTGCTAAGGGTTTGAACATTGCCTCAACACCAACCTTGTCAGGCCTATTTATCCTCGTCTTACTGTAAGTGTAGCATCCTTACTGAGACCATATAACAAAGAAAGGGAGGCTCTCATTTGCATAATTTTGCAGTTTCCTACCATATCAAGTACGTTATACTCCATCGCAGTTGACCAGATACCTACATTAAATCTTTGTAGCAAGATTTTAAGAAATTCTATGCACCCAGGACGAAAAACCATATAACTATTTTTGCCATGCATAATAGATGGATGTATTGGAGACTTGAATAGGCAGCGACTTAATAACAGGCCATTCAAGTCTAATATGATTGTTAATCGTGGCATATCCAAAGAAATTGTATGTGGATATAGATCCAAATTCTCCTTGAAGTTGCTGGCTTCTGACTCATCCAAATTGTCAGGTGCTATGATTTCATACATGTTTGCATCAACAATGAGATTATCTAGTTTTGTCCCTAATGTTGAGACAGTACGTTCATCCATGTTCTCTTCTAAAAGTATAGGATTCGTGATATTCCTTGCAATTTTCTCCATTTTTGGGGTTATGTTTTCTTCTATACCTCCTGTACCCATCACGTAATTGATAGCCCCCATTTTGGGTGGTATGTTGTCCTCTACATTTGATGTCTCCACATCCTTCCATGCATCATTGGTACCTGTGGAAGTTGAGGAATATAGAAATATTTTGATTCTTTAGAGTGTATTTAACAATGTCGAAGCTAATAAATAACAATAAAGTGTGAACATTATCCATCGTCGTTCACTGATTCCATTGTATTTTTGGGGAATGGCAAAAGTGCCAATCTCTCTAAAGGTCAATTGAAAATGCAAATAGTGCAACCTTTCTCTCTGAACTCATAGAGAGAATGGCAATAGTGCCATTCTTCTCTTGGGGTGGTGCTAGTGCCATTTTACATATAAGGTTATGGAGAATGCCACTAGTGCCTTTCTCTATACCCTCATTGGGAGGAGAGAATACTACTAGTGCCTCCCCCCATGTCCCAAAAGATGCAATGCATGATCTGAAAGCATAGATACTGTATTACTTTGGTCCAATAGATTTGTAGAAAGCACCCAAATCAAAACTTTGGTAGCATAGTTAATACTATACAATTTTTAATCTCTGTAATGCTTTCAACTAACATAGATTCAAGAAAGGAACATAATAGTATTACCATTTCTACATAACCACAAAGAGAGAATGGCACTAGTGCCATTCTCCATATGAGGTCACATAAAATGTTAATAGTATCTCTTATGTATAACCCGACATAGGGAGAATGACACTAGTACCATTCCCCATGTCATTATGTCACACAATTTTATCATACCTAATGTTTAATATCTTTAATATAATGAGAGTATGTGCAATCGAGAAAATCCATAAAAGTCATATTATTTTGAAACTGAATACACAAGGCATAAATGAGTAGCTAAAGACCTTGCTCCAAATCTTCCAATGTAATCTTTGGGATAGCTTCAAGATCTGCTTCAGTTAAAGGTCGCAAGTATTCAATGTGATGCTCACCCTCTTTAATTCCTTCATTGATAGGTGAATCAGCTCTATGTGTCTCAAGAGACCTCTCATTGCTAGACCAAATCTTAATATGGGGATTATTTGATGCATGTGCCACACACATAGCCTCTCGGGGGGGTCACTATGTATAAACCCTCTATATCACGTGCGTTCAAGGCCTATTTTTAAAATCCCTTATCTGTAAATTTTTCATTTAATAAAATGTACCCCTTTTCTATACAAATCTGTAAATTTTTTCCAAAACTATTTTAAATAGTCCCTTATGTATATTTATTTCTATAAATTTTAGAAATAAAAAATATCCTTTTGTTGAACTCACGTGATAGGATTACATATGATGAGTGACCCCCCCGAGCATAGCCTTGACCTCTATCGCTTGTTGGGATGTCTTCACCAGTGAGATCACTTTTCTTTTGCTTGACAATGCTTGTAATGCCACACATCCATTAGTAAAGACGTCAACAACAACTTCATGTTCCCTGCTACAATAGCACCTGATGCACTCCTTGATGATGCCATGCTTCACAACCGCCTCTTTTTCATACTCATCACCCTCATCAGAATAAAGAATATTGTCCTCAATTATTGTGTATGGCCTTGTGTTTTCTAACATGTGCTCAAATCCATCAAACCCATCATGTGAGCTGACAAATGACAAAAAACAGAAGGTCTCAAACAAACCCTTTTGTGCACTATCCGATTCATGGATAATACCCACAAACCTTCTATGCCGAAATCGAGCCTCTATCATTGCTTCCTTGAGATTTACCATCTCTATCATTGTCATAAATGATAGCAATACATACTATGACGGAGTGGCAACGGTCTCCATCAAGCCACAGAGCAACTTCTTGAAGGCATCCTCGTGTCTCACCACTCCCCGTTGCATCACCTCCACTTCCAGTTCCATCAGTGACTATTCCCGTACCTCCCTGTTTTCCTCCTAAAGTTGTGTCTTTTTCTTTAGCCTCCAGTTTATCCCCAATGCTTGTTTTTCCATCTGACCTTATTTCCTTCTCACCTATTGTTTCCTCCTCACCGGTCTCTCTAGCCTTCTCTTTCAATGTGTTCTGAGACACTTGAGAGCTTGATCCCTCAACATCACTTTTCTTGGTTCTTTTCGAAACTTTTCTACTCTTTTTTATATCTTGCTTTATCCCTTTTGTTACCAAATCAAAGCTTTCTAATATCTGTTGATTGGTATAATTTTATGGCTCATTAATCCAACCCCTAGATATCATCGTGTCCTCCCCAGTAGCATTCATCCTCGCATAATCAAAACAAGCTAGATCCAATTGATACACATTGCCTCCCAATGTATGAATTTTGAGACAAGGAACGTTGTCTTTCTCGGTATCCTCCATCTCTTTAACTTGTCCAACATCTTCAAAAGTTGTTCCTTGGATGTTCACAAAACAATGCACTTTATGGAGTTTTTGGAGCTTGTTATTGTATATATCCAAAAACCATCCTCTTCCAGAACTAACTCCATCATAAACTGACACCTCTTGAACCTTTCTCTTTCCCTTGCTAGCCATTCTTGCAATGTTCTGTTAACAAAAGAACCAAGGACACAATGAAATGTATAATAGAAAATCATAACTGTAGTAGGAAATATTACAACCACAATGCAACTTCTATTAACAAAATAACCAAGGCGAAGCAACTTATATATGCATTATGAAAAACTACACCAACACAGTAAGCAAATATACACAATATCAAAGTTAAGATGGTTATAATAAAGAATGGTATTCGTGCCATTCTCCAACATAATATGATGTTAGAAGAGTGTCACAAATGCCATTGAACACATGGATTGTGAGTTTGTTTAGAATGGCACAAGTGCCATCCTCCATGAGAGTTTGAGGATAATGCCACTGGTGCCATCCTCCATGATGTTAAGGAGAATGGCAGAAGTTCGATTCATCACATGGCACCACTACCATTCTCCACTGGTGGCATTCTACACAGAGATTGACACAATTCCATATAATCTCTACATAGTGGAGATAGTGATCACTACATAGAAGAATGCACATTTGAGTTTAGGATTCCTTATGCATGTTTTCAGGTCATGGTATGAGATTGGCACCACTGCCATTCTCCTCCACAGAGATTGACACAAATCCATATGATCTCTGCACATGTGAGTTTAGGCTTCCAGGGCCTAATAAGAGATTGACACAATTCCATATGATCTCTACACAGCGGAGACAGTGATCACTACATAAAAGAATGCACATGTGACTTTAGGATTCCTTGTGCATGTTTTTAGGTCATGGTATGAGATTGGCACCACTGCCATTCTCCACTGGTGGCATTCTCCACAGAGATTAACACAAATCCATATGATCTCTACACATGTGAGTTTAGGCTTCTCAATGCCATTTCTTAGGGCCTAATAAGAGATTGGCACCACTGCCATTCTCCACTTGTACAGATGTTTACCCTACTATTCTAGGAGGGGTATTCCAGTGATCATAGTAGAGTGGTGTCCTATTCCATTCCACATGTGTGTTTGATGATCTCAGTGTCATTATGTAGTTGCCAGCATCAGATTGGCATCACTGCCATTCTCCGCTAGTGGTAATCTAGACAAACTAAACCTATAGATTGACATTCCACTAATTTTGTTGGCTATAGTAGGATAATGGCAAAAGTGCCAATGGACATGTGAGTTTAGGATTCCTTGTGCATGTTTTCAGGTCATGGTATGAGATTGGCACCACTGCCATTCTCCACTGGTGGCATTCTCCACAGAGATTAACACAATTCCATATGATCTCTGCACAGCGGAGACAATGATCACTACATAGACGAATGCACATGTGAGTTTAGGCTTCTCAATGCCATTTCTTAGGGCCCAATAAGAGATTGGCACCACTGCCATTCTCCAGTCGTACAAATGTTTACCCTACTATTCTAGGAGGGGTATCCTAGTGATCATATTAGAGTCGTGTCCTATTCCATTCCACATGTGAGTTTGATGATCTCAGTGTCATTATGTAGTTGCCAGCATGAGATTGGCATCACTGCCATTCTCCGCTAGTGGTAATCTAGACAAACTAAACCTATAGATTGACATTCCACTAATTTTATTGACTGCAGTAGGATAATGGCAAAAGTGCCAATGCACATGTGAGTTTAGGATTCCTTGTGCATGTTTTCAGGTCATAGTATGAGATTGGCACCACTGCCATTCTCCACTGGTGGCATTCTCCACAGATATTGACACAATTCCATATGATCTCTGCACATGTGAGTTTAGGCTTCTTAATGCCATTTCTTAGGGCCTAATAAGAGATTGGCACCACTGCCATTCTCCACTTGTACAAATGTTTACCCTACTATTCTAGGAGGGGTATTCTAGTGATCATAAGAGAGTGGTGTCCTATTCCATTCCACATGTGAGTTTGATAATCTCAGTGTCATTATGTAGTTGACATCATGAGATTGGCATCACTGCCATTCTCCGCTAGTGGTAATCTAGACAAACTGAACCTATAGATTGACATTCCACTAATTTTATTGGCTGCAGTAGGAATGTGGCAAAAGTGCCAATGCACATGTGAGTTTAGGATTCCTTGTGCATGTTTTCAGGTCATGGTATGAGATTGGCACCACTACCATTCTCCACTGGTGGGATTCTAGTGATCATAGTAGGGTGGTGTCCTATTCCATTCCACATGTGAGTTTGATGATCTCAGTGTCATTATGTAGTTGCCAGCATGAGATTGGCATCATTGCCATTCTCCACTAGTGGTAATCTAGACAAACTGAACCTATAGATTGACATTCCACTAATTTTATTGGCTGCAGTAGGATAGTGTCAAAAGTGCCAATGCACATGTGAGTTTAGGATTCCTTGTGCATGTTTTGAGGTCATGGTATGAGATTGGCACCACTACCATTCTCCACTAGTGGCATTCCAGTGATCATAGTAGAGTGGTGTCCTATTCCATTCCACATGTGAGTTTGATGATCTCAGTGTCATTATGTAGTTGCCAGCATGAGATTGGCATCACTGCCATTCTCTGCTAGTGGTAATCTAGACAAATTGAACCTATAGATTGACATTCCACTAATTTTATTGGCTGCAGTAGGATAATGTCAAAAGTGCCAATGCACATGTGAGTTTAAGATTCCTTGTGCATGTTTTCAGGTCATGGTATGAGATTGGCACTACTGCCATTCTCCACTGGTGGCATTCTCCACAGAGATTGACACAATTCCATATGATCTCTGCACATGTGAGTTTAGGATTCCTTGTGATTGGCATCACTGCCATTCTCCACTATTGGTAATCTAGACAAACTGAACCTATAGATTGACATTCCACTAATTTTATTGGTTGTAGTAGGATAGTGGCAAAAGTGCCAATGAACATGTGAGTTTGGGATTCCTTGTGCATGTTTTCAGGTCATGGTATGAGATTGGCACCACTGCCATTCTCCACTGGTGGCATTCCAGTGATCATAGTAGAGTGGTGTCCTATTCCATTCCACATGTGAGTTTGATGATCTCAGTGTCATTATGTAGTTGCCAGCATGAGATTGGCATCACTGCCATTCTCCACTAGTGGTAATCTAGACAAACTGAACCTATAGATTGACATTCCACTAATTTTATTGGCTGCAGTAGGATAGTGGCGAAAGTGCCAATGCACATGTGAGTTTAGGATTCCTTGTGCATGTTTTCAGGTCATGGTATGAGATTGGCACCACTGCCATTCTCCACTGGTGGCATTCTCCACAGAGATTAACACAATTCCATATGATCTCTACACAGCGGAGACAATGATCACTACATAGAAGAATGCACATTTGAGTTTAGGAATTCTTATGCATGTTTTCAGGTCATGGCATGAGATTGGCGCCACTGCCATTCTCCTCCACATAGATTGACACAAATCCATATGATCTCTGCACATGTGAGTTTAGGCTTCCAAGGCCTAATAAGAGATTGACACAATTCCATATGATCTCTACATAGTGGAGACAGTGATCACTACATAGAAGAATGCACATGTGACTTTAGGATTCCTTGTGCATGTTTATAGGTGAAGTTAAGATCCTGCTTGCATAGTAAACAAGTCTGAACCATTTTGGTGTTTTCTATTGCATAAGTACTGCACCAACTGCTGAATTTGAAGCATCCACAAATACTTCAAAAGGAAGAGACCAATCAAGGGGTTGTAGGATACTATGAGCATCTTTTTCAAAATGCTGAATGCATACTCTTGAGGGTTTTCCCAGATGAATGGTTTTGTATATCGTCAGCTTTGTGAGATGATAATAAATATCTACAAGGTATCTTAGAAATCTGCAATGCCATTTGATTTGGCCTAGAAATCTATGAAGTTGTTTGATGTTTTTTGGGGCCTTTGCATTCTGAATTGCCGAAACCTTGCTAGGATCAATCTCCATTCCTTGTTGGGAGATAATATGTCCTAGTAGAATTACTCTACTAACAGCAAAAGAACATTTAAACTGAGACTAGCAAATCTGGATCTAGCAAAGCATAATGCTAAGTGTTTCAAGTGTTCCATGATTTTTTCAAAAATTGAGAAATCATCCAAAAATACCTTCATGAAGGATGTGAGGTACTCTGCAAATACCTCTTGTATATATTTTTTAAAAGTAGGTGGGGTATTCTTCAATCCAGAAGTCATCATGTTTGATGCAAACACATCCCATTTTGTGACAAAAGTAGTTTTATCTCTATCTTCTAGAGCCATTCTAATAAATTGGTTATACCCACTAAAACCATCCAAAAAACTATAAATTTCATGTCTAGCTACAGCATGAAGTAATGAATCACAAAATGGTAGTGGAAATGGATCAGTGATAGTGGCTGCAATTAACTTTCTATAGACTACACAAATTCTCAATTTCACATTTCTCTTTGAAACAATGGCAATAGGAGATAACCATGTGACATGTGTCAGGTGATATATGAAACCAACTCTTAATAACTTGTCAATCTCCTCTTTGACTAGCTTGGCATAATTCCATGCAAAAATATCTTTGAACTGCATCAATAATTCTTTGAATGCCATTTTAAAAGTTGGAGAGAGATTTGTACTTACCATAACTGGTTGTGGGTTGTCACTGTTTCCCAAGTTCATTTCCTCCAAGTCATCCTGCCTCACCCTGACACAGTGCGAAACCTCCTCAGACCTCTGCACCAGAAGTTCACCTTTATTTCAGCTTTCTTTTGCTTTAAAAAGCCCCTTTTCCTTTGCTCTGAAGAGTAAGCTACAAGCCCTCCAAGTTCAGACTTTTGGTTTTGACAGTTTTGACAAGTTTTTTGAAGATGATGCTACATAAGATGCTATTCTAGCATTTCTATTTTTTTGAAACTTTCAATAACATCAGTACAAGTGTGGCTTCAGTTTTGCTTTGAATTGCTATACCTGGTTTTGATTGGAAAGTATTCATTTTAGCCACCTCTATGAAGCATGTAAGAAAAAGCATCATTGATTGAATATTGGTCACTAGTCTTTGCTACATCAAGTGCTTATATTTGGAAGCCTTTCAGTTGTTTTTTGCCTTGTAAGAGAGAAAGACACTACCCAATATCTAGGTTAGACCCTCTCATGGCTACCCTATTGAATCTAGAGAAGTTCAATGGAAAGGGATTCCACACATGGCAGATGAAGGTGAAATTTGCATTGATGAGGGAAAACCTCTGGGGACTTGTCAAACCGACTTCAACCGCTTCTTCTATAGCCTCCAATGCTGGAGAATCCTCAACTTCGACATGCTCGGCAAGGGATCCCGCTAGAGAGGAGAACGCATATGGTATCATTGCTCTTGCTTTAGGAGATGATTATATTCATCACATCTTTGACTTAGAGTCTCCTTCAGAAGCTCGGCAGAAGCTTGACATGATTTTTGGTGCTAGCTCTCACATCTCTAAATTATCACTTAAAATTTATTTCTTTGAATTAAAGATGGTTAGTGGCACTACTTTGGCAGCTCATGTCAACTACATGCAGAGTCTTATGACTCAACTAGCTTCTATCAACTCTCCTATTACTCCAGATGATGCTATGGCAGTGTTACTTAAGAGTATGCCTGAAGATTATGATCACATAGTTACCACTTTGAAAAATCCTCCTCACCTCGTAGGCTTGCTAGGACCCACATTTGATCGTTCCACATTTCTACAAAATGTAAAACAAACAAAATACAACCAATAGCTTGAAACATAAATGCAGGTATCAAAATAGTAATGCAGAAAAGTTCCAATCTTTTAAAGCAAAACGAAGCATGAAGCATCATTGAACTTGAAGATGAACCTGAACCAAACAAAGATTCATGAACTTCAACTTACATCCCCTAGTTGAGCTGATGCCTGGGGCTGAAATGCCTCCAGTAGAGGCAAAAAAATGCCCCTAGAGAGGGTGCATCGATTTCAGCCGCAGGCATCATCTCAAATAGTGGCTGAAATGACCTTGGCTGAGGTCCAAAAAATGCCCCCAGAGAGGTTAAGTTGATGAGACTAGGGCTGAAATGCCTTAGGAAGAGGCAAAAAAAATGGCCCCAGAGAGGGCACGTCGACACATCCTCGCTAGGGGCATTTCTTTTGCCTCTGCTGTCTGAGGTATTTCATCCCTAGGTAAGAGCTCATCAGCATTTTCTTTGCCTTTGCCTGAGGCATTTCATCATCCCTATGCAAGAGCTTAGCCAGTGGCTAAAATCACACTTGTTGAGGCAACAAAAAGGCCCCCAGAGAGGGTGCATCAACACGCTCTCTTTGGGGGCCTTTTTTTTGTCAGTAGCTAGTCCTAGTTGAGCTGATGCCTGGGGATGAAATGCCTTAGGTAGAGGCCAAAAAAATGCCCCCAGAGTGGGCGCATCGACACGCCCTCTATGGGGGCATTTTTTTTTCCTATACCTAAGGCATTTTAGCCCTAGGCAAGAGCTTAGCCAGTGGCTAAAATCACACTAGTTGAGGCAAAAAAAGGCCCCCCCAAAGAGGGCACGTGAATGCACCCTCTCTACGGGCCTTTCTTTTGACTTAGCCAAGGTGAGAGTCAGCCCCTAGCTATGATGAAGCCTAGGGCTGAAATGCCTCTAGAGCATGGTTTTTCTCTAGACATGGGGCATTTCAGCCTCTGGTTGAGTTGATGCCTGGGGTTGAAATGCCTCAGGTAGAGGAAAAAAATTTGACCCCAGAGAGGGTGCATTGACATGCCCTCTCATGGGTCAATTTTTTTGCCTCTTCCTAAGCCATTTGAGCCCCAAGCATCAGCTAAGACAGAGCCTACAATCAACCTGGTTGAGTAAACAAAAAGGCCCCTAGAGAGAGCACGTCAATGCACCCTCTCTGGGGGGGCCTTTTTTTGCCTCAACCACAGGGTGAGAGTTAGCAACCCCTAGCTGTGCTGAATCCTAGGGCTGAAACGCCTCAGCAAGAGGCAAAAAAATCCCCTAGAGAGGGTAGATCAACGTTGATGTCCCCCCCTCAGGATGGCCTATTGGGCTTTCTGTGCTATTGCTATTGGCTTGCCTCTTGGTATAGTCGGTTGGGGATTTATTATAGCTCTGTGGAAGTCTATCATCTATAGCAGTAGCCAACAGTCTCCAAGCAACAAGAGATGTAGCAGCCTTTTCAATAGCAGTAGCCCTCGTAGCCTCTATAGGATCCATCCTCGGATGTGGACGGATCAGCCACAGTTTCATCAGCATAGCCTCATCATAGCCTAGGCCATGGATAGCTTCACTGCCTCACCTTAGCCTTATAGTGGGACCTAGACAAGCCCTCTTCGATAAGGAAGAACATATGTACATGGGTGTATTACTAGCCATTTCCAAGCCCCAATAGAAAGCAATGAAGGTAGTGTCCACATCCATCTCCATCTCTCTCTCTCTCTCTCTCTCTCTCTCTCTCTCTCTCTCTCTCTATGTATAGGGGTGTATTATTGGCCATTGCCAAGCCCCAACAGAAAGAAATGAAGGGAATGTCCACATCCATCTCTCTCTCTCTCTCTCTCTCTCTCTCTCTCTCTCTCTCTCTGGGCATCCATATAGAGTGTACCTCAAGACTCTTTAGAATAGGGCACCCTTCATGCATCATGTTCTCAAGTCTCTACAAGGAAATAATGTCTAAATCTCCAACCCTTGGTTCAAGGCATGATCCTTCTTGCCATGGGTATCCTTGGAAATTTCAAAAAACAAATTTTAATTATATCCAAGATGTGCATTGTCTCATAGGCCAACTCTCTGATTCTTTTGAGAGGGAGAAGGGTCGACATGTGCAGGAGGAGGTTCCATATTTTTTATGCTACTAAATTTTTTCTTTACAAGCTTTGCATTCTCTTGCATTCTATGTAGTCCAAGTACCATTAGAGAAACCATGTACTCACATTGGTAGGGAAAAAAAGCAACGAACTTGCACGTAGCACCAAGGGATTTTGGAAACGAAATATGATGCAAGAAAGTGACAACACAGAAGACATGCATGGAGCAAATGCTCCCTCGCCTTTTTGAGTAAATGAGTGTAGAGATTGTAAAACATTTTGAGCATGTTTGGTGTCATGTCAATTTGAGAGGGCAGTTATCTAAGACCACCTACAGCAGTATAGGAGTAAAGCAAGGTCACCTACTCTCACCCACATTGTTTGGGCTTTGCGTGTATGAGCTGGAAAACTTGGCTACAATGATACAACCCAAGACGGGCAAATGGGACCTCAACTTGGTTCACGTCCTTCTCTTATTGTTATATGCACATGACATTGTCCTCACAATAATAATACAAGAAGAGGCTCATGTGAAGAGAGTGGGAGAGAAGGAAGGAGTCTCACTTGTAGCTTTCTCTCATACACAATGAGGGAATATACACAAAGGTGGAGGTCTAAGTACAGAAGAATAGGTGAACCCTATATGTGGGTCTTTTTCTCCACATTACGTCGGCCCTACGGCCATTGGTTGAGAGTTATTTTTCATTTTGGCCAAAATGAGCTCCCTTTTCTCCTAATGTGGATGTAGATCAGGATTAGCCTTAAAGTTGCTAGCTCTTGACTCCTCAAACTGTTAGGTGCTACATTTTCATACATTTTTTAAAAAACCATAAGACTGTTTATTCATGTTAAATCCCATATAGTGTCCTTATGTGCATCTTGTGAAATTTTTGGTGCCATGTTCTCAGGCTTCTAAAAATATGGGATTAATGAGGTTCCTTGCAGTTTTCCCCATTTTTATATCCATGCTTCTGTTTAAAACTTCATGTCCTCGATTTCCAGCAATGAATAATGCTACTGACTTCCACCTCTTTTAATCCCTCATTATTTGGAACCCATTCACGTTTCTTTTGCAAGCATCCCTCATAGATTTGTTTTATTGTATATCTTCTCGGGAGATTTTTCAATGGCTTTGGTTCATACCATAAAGCTGTAAAAGATATAGGAGTTACCTTGTCATCCCTTTCTATCTTAGCAACCTTTGTAACCCAAATTGGGCCACCTTGGTCATCCAACTCTGAACCTGGATCAGATGCCTAAACTACAACAAATAGACCCTCTTCAATCTCATTAGATGGTATAAACTCTGGTAAGGGTTTGTCTCCCTTCCTGCCACGATACTTTCGAGGTAAAAGGCATTCCTCTACTTCCTCCATATCCACTAACATATTTATATCCAAAGGAAAACTTGGTGACCTAGCTTGTTCCAGCCAAAAGGATTCAGAGTATTCAATGCTCATTAAGTTTTCTTGTCTTTCTAAAGATCGGATAAGTGCTTCAGTTGATTTAATTGTCTCCAGATTCTTAGTTGATTGCTCAGGATATTTCTGCATCATACTTTGAAGATGTTTAATGAAGGCTTTCAAGCCTTTCATTTCATCTATGTCCAGTCATTTGTTTTTTGCAAGAACAAATCTAGTTTCCTCCAATGGAATTATTTGTTGTAATAAAGCATATGACTCACTCCATAAATGATCTCCATCTACTGAGTAGTGCTTCCATTGCATCACTGGAATATTGTTATGCATGTGAAACCGAAAGTAGTGTGGATTTGTGTGTCCTATTAGGGCATCATCTCCTGTTTGTAAATATGGCTCTATGAATGCTCTCCAATCTACCATCCTCTCTAAGATAGCCACTTCCGATTCTTCCTTGCGAGAACCTCCAATTTTTTTCCCAATTCGAAATAGCATATCCTCCATTGTCAAAACATCCATTGCCTTCAACTCACCAGAGATAACACTGAAGATTTGATCTATGTCTTCATGTGTATGGCCGACAAGAAGAAAGCCAACTTCCACTTCTTCAAATATTTTCAAACCAACCAGCATAGAGCATAAAGCAAATATATATTTATTCTTGTTCTCTCTCCAACAATTATTAGCTTGTATTCACAATTGTATTCACAATGTGTTAGTCAAACATCCGTGAGCATCTCTGACCTTTCTTATTGCTTTCATGATTGATGTAACAACCTGGTTACTATCATGGTCATGCAAACTATCAATCCATACATCACAAAAGATTCGGTATCCATGTACTAATACTCCACACAAGTGTGTTTTTAGTCCACGTTTGCCCTCCAATGCCGGTGGGATATGTCTATATCATGGCAAAGTGGTTTTATTCTGGTCCATGCCATAATGGTGATGCACATGGACTTATCGACATGTGAAATAGCTTCCTCTCTCCAAGAAGCATACAACTTTTGAGCATCCTGCACATGACGTAAATGGATTGATCGCCATTTAATATATCTTCCTCGCTGCTGCTCACATTTACTATGTTCAATGGTATTTTTTAACTCATCACATGTCTTACATTTTGACATCCTTTGCTTTGATGGTGTCTTGACATGGCAAAAATCTCTACGCCAAATTTTGTACAAGGTTGATCATGAAATCATGCTCTTGTCTCTTTCTTGTAAAGTTTCATTGACAGTTTCTAGGATGACCTTCTTTGTTATTCCCAAAGGAAGAAGTTGTTGGCATTCGACACATCCATCTAGCATTGTTTGTTGAAGATGAGGCTGCGGTAATGCATGGTCTTTGAGAACTTGCTTTAATGTTGCGGTTGCATTTATAGTGCTTCCATGGCATTTAAGCTTGTAGGTATTTCCATGAATTGTATGAATAACTTTTTCTTTCACCTCTGCCCAGATGGTCCAGTATGTGCCATGTGATAGTCGAGTTAACCATTGATATCCTCGATTGCAAATGGGTCTCCCATTAACCATGGGTTTCAATCTAGGTTTACAGTGTCCTGTGCTCAAATCTTGATTAGTGCCTTGATGAAGAAAGCATGAAAACTCTTGAAGAAGATAGTTATGTCTATTAGGCACTATCTTACTCCAAATACCAAGGCGTATGGCTACACAATCATCTTTCCCAACTTTTCTAATGCAAAGTCTCTTGCAACACACTCGCATAAGCATCCTTTCCATATTCTCCTCGGATAGCATCACATGTCTCTTTGGTTCTGGAATTGATGCCATGATTCTTCGCCTCTTCACACTCACATACTTTCTTTTTGTAAATAGTGTCGTGCGTTTTCTAGTTGTAAGACCATCAAACCTCGAATCCATTTCCCTTGAATCTTCATCTTTATAATCAAATGCTGTGTGGGCTTGAGAATTATTTGATACCTTATAATATCTTGGAAATGGCAATCTGGTCGACATGTACATTGATGTCAATTTGTTTGCCTCTTGAATTTTGTGGTTGAACTGTTTCTCCTTCGTAACTCAAGATTCTCCCATCTATATTCTCTGGCATGCTAGCAACAATATTACGAACAACATGACAAGTCTCAGATTCTCTGCCCCTTTTGCCTTGTATTCGAGTGGTAACATCATGATCATTGTCACTAATATCATCAATTCCTGTTATTGCATCACTTATCCCATCGATCTTTGTGTGTATTTTTCTTTGTGGTCCCATCTTATTATTTTCAACACAAGACAAGTCTTTTATATCAATAAGCATGTTTGAGTCACTTGCAGCACAAGACAAGTCTTCTATACCAGTGAGCCTGTTCGAGTCACTTGCAACATAGGATAAATCTTCTATACCAGTGAGCCTGTTCGAGTCACTTGTAACACATGACAAGTCTTCTATACCAATGAGCCTGTTCGAGTCACTTGCAACACAAGACAAGTCTTCTATACCAGTGAGTATATTTGAGTCACTTGCAACACAAGAAACCTTTTCTACATCAACATCTGTTACTATAATGTCCTCAATACCTGTGAGCATGCCACTATGATACTCTTTATTACTACTATAGCTTCTTATCAATTTGGATCCCATTTGTGTTATAGTCTTTTTCTTCTGATAATATTCTGTTGTGTCTTCCATGACATTGAAGGAAACTGTCTTGGCCAAACTTGATTTCAAGAAAGCTAACCCCCATTTATAAGTACTATGAAATTGTAGTTGAGACGTAGTATTATGGACATCTAATTGTGAAGTACTATCCATTGCATTTTGAATGACACCTGCACTAGTCAACTTAATTATCTCCACTATACAGAGAAAACTCTGAGCATAGCCCTTAAAGTTGCCAATTGCTAAAACTTCTCCGGAGCAAGATAACATCTGTACTTTTTCCCCCTGGATATAAGTTTTCTTGATATCTTGAAAGTATGTCTTTGGAACAATTTTGTCTTGGTCCTAGAGTGTTCTGTGTGCTTGCATATCAAATATGTCACATTGTAAGATATCTCCCAATGTTTCAAAGTCTCCATGTGGATATTTTAAATGTACTTCAGGATTTACAACGTTGGTGATTATCACTACACATCTTCTCTCACCACAACATTGAAAATGACACACATTCATAGGATCAAGACTATGAACTCGTCCAAAAGCCACCACTTCATTCTTCTTATATAACACCACATCCATACCCTCTGTTAGGGTGAATACCTGTTTTATGTATAAAAGTAGATTAGCAACCCAAAATGAACATAATAAATAATCATTGAGCTTATTATTACTTAATAACTTCTATATCAAAACTAGTAGAGAAGGCATTAACCTAAACCCTACATCCTAAACTTTAAATAATTAATACCAAAACATCTTAACCACCATAAATCCTAAACTTTAAACATTTAATTCCTAAACCCTAAATCCTAATCTCCTAAATAATAAATCCTAAACCTTAAACCCTAAACTCTAATTCCTAAGCCCTAAATCTTAAATCCTTAACCTTAAATCTTAAATCTTAAACCCTAAACCTCAACCCTAAAATACAACCAAAATTTAATGAATTTTTTTAATTTGTGCAATAGGTTGGATATATCCCCCAACCTGTTGCTTGAGCAACCGGTTGGATATATCAAGCAACAGGTTGGGGGATATATCCAACTTATTGCACAAATCAAGAATTTTTCTTGTTTGTGCAACAATTTGATATACAATTGGGGAATATATCCAACCTACAACTGAAAAATCTTGATTTGTGCAAGGTTGAGCAGTAGTTGGATATATCCCCCAAGCAACAGGTTCAACAATTGGATATATTCCCCAAGCAACAGGTTGGAGGCCTGTTGTTGGATATATCTCCCAACCTGTTGCTTGAGCAACAGGTTGGGTGGTATATCCAATCTGTTACACAAATCAAGAAAATTCTTGATTTGTGCATTAGGTTGGATATACCCCCCAACCTGGAGGCCTCTTGTTGGATATATCCCCCAAGCAATAGGTTGGAGGCCTGTTGTTGGATATATCTCCCAACCTGTTGCTTGAGCAGAGAATCTAGGAGCAGATTGAGGAGATGATTGTGGAGCTCTGAAGTCATCAGTGATGTCAGTGAGCATGTATGAGGTGCCTACTTAAGGACCTCACTCTTCTTCATTCCATAATGCAAGTATTCTGAGTTTGTGTCCACTCTACTCTTTCTTTTCAGTTTACCAACAAAGAGTAGACCTGAAAATTG